>NW_006408519.1:20507108-20517878 GCF_000296735.1 Chrysochloris asiatica | reverse complement strand
AAAAAAAAAAAAAAAAAAAAACATTACTGGTGACAAGACATGGATTCATCACTATGGGTTTGAAAGTAAACGGCAGAGTACGGATAGCAAACATCCTCAATCACAACCAAGGAAAAGTTCAAAGTCAACCATCACCTGAAAAATTGATGTTTACTCTTTTCTGGGATTCTCAAGATCCAGTATTGGAACACTATCAGGAAAAAGGTTTAACAATCAACAGTGCTCTTTACAATAGGGCATTGCGATCTTGCATGACAATGCACATCCATACACCTCTCCCCAAATTGTTGACACTCTGCAAAATCTTCATTCTGAGGTGTTAAAGCAACCTCCCCATATTCCTGATTTTGCTTCACCTGTTTGGTCTCCTGAAAGCAGCCCTTCAAGGATGAAGAGTCACCTCTGATGAAGCGAGGACAGTGGTGCATTTGTTGCTGGCAGCTCAGTCTAAACCACTTTTTAATAAGGGAATATAAAGGCTTGTTGACAGATGAACAAAGTATATTAAAAAGCAAGGAGATTATGTGGGAAATGATGCACTCATCTTTTATAAAAGTTGATTAAAATAAATTCTACAGCCAGAGTGCAGATAATTTTTGACTCACACTCATGTATGCTTACTAGACTTATTGATAAACAGGACGAATGACTGAATCAAAAATTAGAATTAGCAAACTCCATGCTGTCAACATTTCTTGCTGCTCTTTATTATTGTCATCTCCCTGCCTTTCCATGTCCTGTTTTAACTTTGTAAAAACTATCCAATCAAAGTATAGCGTGAACCACATAAAGAATTTAAATCCTCTACTAGCCATGTTTAAAAAAAAAGAAAAAGATTGAATTGATTCTAATACATTTAATTCCAATATATCTAAATATGATTATTTCAATGTATAATCAATAAAAAATTAATAAGATATTTTGTGTTCTTTTCATACTGAAATTTCAAACTCCAATATTCATTTTATACTTTCAGCACATCTTAAGTATCCAATAGCCAATGTGGGTTTTACTACTGTTAGTTTCTGTGGAATTGACTCTGCAGTATCTAGTATATTAGATTGGAACGTCTAAAATGTCATTTATTGGTTTGTGGCCTGGTTAATTTATACTCCTATTCAAGGCACAAATCATGTATCATCTTTATATCCTCTCTCCTTGTATATTTCCAACAATAAGTTTCTGTGCCCCTTCTGTACCCATATGTTACTAATGTACTTTGTACTCAAACCAAACATGGCACATTAAATCCTAATGTATATTCTTTTGTCAACTTATCCATCATTACTAGTAGACTGTGAAGTCTTGGAGGGGATAAATTATTTTTCATATCCATAGCCCAGAAACTCACTAACTTTTTAAATTAAATGATAGTGGCGTCCTGGTGTGGTGCTGTGGGCTAATGCATCAGACTGCAAAGTCGTTTGAACTGCAAAGTCAGTGGTTCAAGCTCACCAGCTGCTCCTTGGAAACCCTATACAGGGTCGCTATGGGTTGGAATTGACTCGATGGCTCTTCAACAACAACAACAACAGAGATAATGTAACAAGGTGAAATTGTTATTGTGTGCCACCGAGTTGGTTCTGCCTCATAGTGGCTCTCTATAAGGTTTTTGAGGGTGTAACTTTAGAGAAGCACGTAGCCTCACCTTTCTCCTGCAAAGCAGTTGATGGATTCGAACAGCTGACCCTGAGATTAACGGTCCAACATGTAACCCACTGCACCACCAGGCCTCCTCAAAGTGAAGTTAGTAAGTATAAATATAATGAGACGGTTGTGTTGTCAGGTGTCATTGAAACAGTTCTGACTCATTGCCACCCTATGTAAATTTCCAAGGAGTGACTGGTGGATTTGATATTGCCGACTTTGTGGTGATTGTTGATGTTGTTGTTAGGTGCCTTTGAGTCAGTTCCAACTCACAGCAACCATCTGCACAACAGAATGAAACTGCCCAGTCCTGGACCATCCTCACAATTGTTGTTAAACTTGATCCTAATGCTTCTGCCAATGTGCCAATCCAAGTTGTTGGAGGTCTTCCTCTTTTTTGCTGACCTTCCACTTTACCAATATCCTTCTCCACCAATATCCACTTTATATCCTTCACCAGGGACCAGTATTCCTCCAATCCTGATGCTACATTCTTCTCCATAATAACCAGCTTCTCAGATTATTTTCTAATCATAAAGACTGAGTAAGTAGGGTGAAATGATATAACCCTGTGCATACCTTCCTTGATTTTAAACCAGTCAGTATCCCCTCATTTTGTTCTAACAACTGCCTCTCGCTCTATGTACAGGTTTCTGATGAGCACATTTAGTGTTCTGGAATACCCATTCACTGAGATGCTATCCATAGCTTTTCATGACCCACATAGTTCAAAGCCTTTGCATAGTTAATAAAGCACAAGTAAATATCTTGCTAGTATTCTCTGCTTTCTGGGATGCAGTCTAATGCTATAGCAGGATATACCCTAAAGTGCCATCCCAGGACTCCTAAGTCCCTAAAAATCAATCCTATAAGTGCATTATTGGAGGCATCTGATTTAGAAGCAGCCCATTTGAACAATATTTAAAGTTCTCATATTTAATAATTACCTCAATAGGAATAAGCACTAATATTTTACTGCCTTAAACATGAATATCCACTAAGTTTGTATTAACAAATGTAGTGAATAAAGGGATGGCAAGGAGATGGATTTTCCATTGAACTGGTCAGATCGTACAGGGAACAAATGTTTTTGGTGATCACATTTTGAGAAAGCAGAGCTAAGCTTTCCATTCAATTATTCAGACCACAGTGGGGGCAATGATTTGGGCAAGCACATGTTGAGAAGGCTAGAAATAAACATTAGTAATGGTTGAAGGAACTAGAGATGTTTGGAACAAAGAACAGAATGACCGTGGAAAACACTATTCCTTTCAAATCTCTGAAGGACTATCACATTAGAAATGGATTAGATGAGTGGGTTTTTTTAGATTAAAATAAGATGCAGCAGCATAAGGCATAAGGTCTTAGATATCTACTCTATAAAAGTAAAGAACTCAAGAGAGCCTAGAACGATGCCTGGACATATAAGATATACTTTAGAATTTATGAATGAATGAATGAATAAAGTGAAGTGAAAGCTGACCACGTTGGCAGGTGGAAGACTTTTTTCCCCTATAAAATATTCAAGAATGAGTGGGAAAAGAAATTTGTTCTCGGACTATGAACTTCATTAAGAATACAGTCATTAAGACCATGGGTGACACTTGGCTAGATTGTGAAATTGGAGGAGGGGCTTTTTCAACCCAAGGGAATAAAACTGTTTGCAGGCTGGCCATGCAGTGTGTCTGCCTTACTGGGTTGGGTGCCCGATTTTGCAAAATTAAATAAAGAAAACCTCACTCTCACTAAAACAAAACAAAACAAAACAAAAAATATATTCAAGAATGAGCTGAACAACTAGGAAAAGTAATGGGGATAGATAATGTCCTCTATGTTTCTTTCCAAGAAAGCAACTCTTCTTTCAAGAATTCTCTTCACTTACAAAACAACCAAAAACAGCATTGCTCTTATTCTACTCCCTGTTGATGATACATTGATATTGTAAGATTCCACTGGTTTGAATTAGACTCATTGTGTCCCTATACATAACAGAAGGAAACACTGTCCAGGGTTGCACCATCTTCACAATTGATGTTATTATGTTTGAGCCTCTTGTTGCTGCCAAGGTGTTAATCCATCTTGTTGGAGATCTGCTTCTTTTGTGCTGACCCTCCATTTTACCAAGTATTATGTCCTTTTCCCAGGACTGGTCCCTCCTGATAGGATGTCCAAAGTATGAGAGACAAAGACTCACCATCATGGCTTCTAAGGAACATTCTGACTGTACTTCTTCCAAGACAGATTTGTTTGTTCTTCTGGTAGTCCATGGTACTTTTAATATTCTTCTCCAACACCATAATTGAGATTTATCTATGGTCTTCATCATTCATCATTCACATTCATATGAGGCAATTGAAAATACAATGGCTTGGGTCAGACATACCTTAGTCCTCAAACTGACATCTTTGCTGTTTAACACTTTGAAGAGGTACTTTTCAGGAGATTTGTCTAATGCAATACATCTTTTGATTTCCTGATTTCTACTTCCATGAAAAGGAGCCCTGGTAACATAGTGGTTAATGAGTTGGTCAGCTAACCACAAGGTCAGTAGTTCGAATCTACCAGTCACTTTGTTGAAAAAAGATGAGGCTTTCTATTCCCATAAGATTTATAGCTTTGGAAACACTACAGAGTTGCTATGAGTTAGAACTGAGTCAGGGCACGAAACAACCACAACCATTTCCATGAATGTTGATTGTGGACCCAATCAAAATGAAGTCTTTGAAAGCTATCTTTTCTACAATTTATCACAATGTTATTTGTTGGCATAGTTGCAAGGATTTTTGTTTTTTTTATGTTGTTGTTATTGTTAAGTGCCGTAGAGTAGAGTCCAACTCATAGTGACCCTATGCAGGGTTCCCAAGGAGCAGCTGGTGAGTTTGAACCACCAACCTTGAATTTCAAACCAATCTTGCCATCTAGTGCATATCCTATAGAGACATACCAGGACTCCTTTATTTTCTTTATATTGAGGTGAAATCCATGCTGAAGGTTATATTCTCTCACCATCATCAGTAAGAATTTTAAGTCCTTTTTGCTTCCAGAAACCAAGTTGTGTCATTTGCATGTTGTTGTTAAGAAATTTTTCTCCAATTCTTAAGCCGCATTCTTCTTCATATAATTCAGCTTCTTGGATTATTTGTTCAGCAAACAAATTGAATAAGTAAGGTGCACATCTTTCCTGATTTTAAACCATTCAGTATCCCCTTTTTCTGTTCTAGCAATTTTCTCTTGGTATATGTACTGTTTCTTCATGAGCACAGTGAAGTGTTTTGGAATACCCATTCTTTGAAATGCTACCCATCGCTTGTCATGCTCGACATAGACAAAACCCTTTATTAGCACAAGCCAACATCCTTATGCTATTCTCTGCTTTCAGATAAGATCCATATGACATCAGCAATGATATCCTCAGTTTGACATCCTCTTCCGAATCTGGCTTGAATTTCTGGCCATTCTCTGTCGTTCCTGGCATAGTAAACCTTATAATTAATTATCTGATTCAAAATGGTCAATACCAGTCCATTTCAGCTCATTAATGCTTAGGACATTGATCTTTATGTGTTCCATTTCAGTTTTGACTACTTCCAATTTTCCTATATTCATATTTTATACATTCCACGTTCCAATTATTAATGGATGTTTGTAGCTGCTTCTCTTTATTTTTGAGTTGTGCCCTATCAGCAAATGAAGGTCCCAAAAGCTTTATTCCATTCATGCCATCATGATCTTCACCATTAATGTTGTGAGTATCTTCCATCCTGAGCAACTTATCTTCTGGCACTGTGTCTGACGTTGTTGTACTGCTATTCATAATGTTTTCAGTGTCTACACATTCAGAAATAGCCCGTTTTCCTCTTTCCTAGTCTGTCTTAGTCTGAAAGCGCCACTAAAACCTGTCCACCATGGATGATCCTTCTAGTATTTAAAATACCAGCAGCATAGGTACCAGCATCACAGCAACATGTAAAAACCACCACAATATACCAAACTGACAGGAGAGTGGTAGGAGAGTGTATATAGCCAGTCATATATCAGTCCTAAGAAACCCTCTTTTAAAACAACAATGCCATTTTTCTTTGAATAATAATCATTAGGTTTCTGATTTTGGAAGACTCAGTTGGCTAAAGAAAAGTTTGTAATTAGTGTTTTCAGAATACATTTAGTGACATGAAGTAAGCTCCACATCAGTGATTAGTCATGGAATTAGTCACAGGTGCCGAAAAGAATTTCTTGGGTCTATAAACAAAACCTTTTATGAGAGCTTCCAGTCTAGATTCAGACAAATGGAAAACAGGAAACCTAAGCTTTACCACAAGAAGTTGAACGCGTATCATTGAGACCTTAATATGTGACCTCTTTCAGACAATAATGCTTTATCTATTCAGAAAACTTCAACTCAAAAGCAGCTTAGGGCATATTCTCAGTTCTTTAAAAAATATATTTAGCATAATTAGAGTTTCTTTGAATACAGGGAATTTGTTCTGAGAATTACGAATTGTCCTTTTGTCTTCATCTTCATTATCATAAGTCAAGAATTTTGTTTTGAGTGCTTCCTATGCCCCAGACACAGGGGCTATGAAGATGACTTAGACATTTTCATCTTAAATAGTGCTCACATCCAGGGAAGGCAAAAATATACCAAAGCTATGAAAAGCCAATTAGACACTAGACACAATGTTAATGGAAAGAATATAAATTGTGGTCTCAGACAGACCTCAGCTTGAAACCCACTTAGTATTTTTCCAATTATTAGCTCTGTGACCTTGGTCAGTTTTTCTTAATTATTCTGAGTCTTTCTTTTTTCAAAGGTAATATGATACTAACCAAGTCCTGGTATGGCCCTTGTGTAGTTCTGTGGGCTAAAACACTGGACTGCAAGGACAGTTTGAAGCACAAAATTGGTGGTTCAAACTCACCAGCTGCTCATTGGAAACCCTATACAGGGTTGCTATGAGTTGGAACCAAATTTACAGCACTGAATAGTAATAATAACAGCTAGCATAGTTGTTTTAAGAATTTAGTGAAATCTGTTAGGAAAAGACCTGTTGTAGCACTGTAGGATAAGCACTGGACTGATATCCACAAGGTCGACAGTTCAAACTGATATTGACACTAATATGATAGTAACCAATCCTGGTGTGGCACTGTAGGATGGATACACACTGGACTGATAACCTCAAGGTCAAGAGTTCAAACTGATCTAATACTTACATAATATTAACCAGTCCTGGCGTGCTGCTGTAGGATAAGCACTAGAATACTAATTGAAAGGTTGGTGGTTCAATCCCACCAGCCACTCTCGGGAACTCTATACAGGGTCTGCATGAGTTAGAACCATCTAGACAGCATACCACCACCACAACAAAATCAGGGGTTTATCAAACTTTTTCTATAATGGATCAGATTGTAAATATTTAGGCCTCATTAACTCCATTTCTAGCTACTCATCTCTGCTGTTATAGCAAGACAGCAGTCAATATGTAAACTATAGGTAGATAATATGTAAAGAAACGAGCCAAGCAAAATTCCAATAAAACTTTCTTTATAAAAACTGAGTAGGTATATCTATAGTTTGTTGACCTTTGGACTAGACAGTAAGAGCTCTAAGAGTTGAGGAGGGATAATGACTATCAAAGAACTAGGAGAATGCCTTTAAGGAGGAGAGAAAATATATTCTTATTCATTTCATTTTTTTTTTCTTTTTATATACGTTAAACATGAGCAAGTAGAGTCCACTTGCTCTGCAAGATTTACTATTAACAAAAGCAATTTCTACTCCTTTGGCTGATTGTCTTTACTTGTTGCTGTTATTGTTAGGTGCTATTGAGTTGATACCGTCTCATAGAGATCCTATGCACAACAAAACAAAACACTGCCCAGTCCTGGGCCAACCTCATAATCATTGCTACATTTGAGTTCACCATTGCCGCCACTATGCCAATCCATCTCGCTGGGGGTCTTCCTCTTTTTCTCTGTCCTTCCACTTTACCAAACATGATATTCTTCTCCAGTGACTCGTCCCTCCTGATAATATTTCCCAAACATGACAGGTGAAGTTTGGCCATCCTGGTTTCCAAGGAGCACTCTGGCTATTCTTCAAACACAGATCTGATTGTTCTTTTGGCAGTCCGTGGTACTTTGAATAATCTCCAAAACCATAACTCAAATACATCAGTTCTTCTAAGGTCTTCCTTATTCACTGTCCAACTTTCACATGCATATGAGGTTATTGGAAATACCATGGCTTGTGTCAGGCACACCTTGGTCCTCAAACTGACACCTTTGCGCTTTAACACTTTAAAGATGTCTTTGCCTAATACAATACGTCATTATAGTAAGCTCTAAATCTCTAAATAAAATAGCTATAATGCTCCTAATTTATTTTTCCCATTTCAGACATTATGTAATGACTTTATACTGCAGGAGTAGAGACTCCACACTATTTCTCTTGCCTGACCCTCCCACATAAGTACAGTTACTGTCTCTCCTTCCCTGCCTGCCAGCATGACATTGTAATTTCAGTTAGATCAATATTTAGTGTGTACCAGATTATAACTATGTGCATGATTCAGACATGAATCATATAGTAAACTCTGGGTGCCTAACTTCCTTTTATATAACTTTTGGTTTTTGGGGGTATTTATTAATTTACTTTCTAAAAAGATCCTTTTTGTATTTTCCTTTGCACTTGACTGTCACTAATTGACCTTCAACCTCTTCAGCAACTATCTAGTATCATCATATGCATATCTGTTCTGATGCATCAGATGGTCTAACAGTTGTACCTCCTAGTAAGTCTCAAACTTCCATTCTCATTTAAATTATGTGGATGGTTGGTAACAATACAAATTGCTCCCCGAAATTCTGGATTTGGGGTTAGTGGGTTGAGAATATGAATTCCTAAGCAGTTACAGGTGGTATTGATTTTAGTCCCAAGGCTGTACATTGGAAGCACTAGCCAGGAGCTTTCTGACCTGTGACAGCCTGGGCTGTGGGAGGCAGCCACTAACTCTAAGACTGACATTCACCATCATTCTGGAGAATTCTTGGCTTCTCTTCTTTGTTGCTATTAAAAAAATACAGTCATTCTGTATCTTGATCTCTTAAATAAGATCTGAGAAGACAGTGCCTCACATTGTAATTGATATCGTATTAACTTTTCACAATATTAGTATATTTTGCTTTCCATGTCATGGTGATCCCATGCATCTCATAGAACTGTGCTCCATAGGAACTTTAATGGCTGTGACCTTTCAGAAGTAAACAACCAGGGTTTTCTTCAAAGCACCTTTGGGTGGATTTGAGCCACCAGTCTATTGGTTAGAGGCTGAACACTTAACCATCTGCACCGCCCAAAGACTCCATATAGATGGTGTATAAAGGAGCTCTGGTAGTGTAGTGGTTACGAGTCAGGCTGCCAACTGCAAGGTCAGCAGTTAGAAACTACCAGCAGTTGCACAGGAGAAAGATGAGGCGTTCTGCTCCCGTAAAGATTTACAACCTCAGAAACCCTGTACAGGGTCTCTCTGAGTTGCAACCGACTCCACGGTACTTAACAACAACAACAACAACAACAACCCAAAGACTCCATATAGATGGTAATGGCTGTTGTTGAGTGCTGTTGAGTTGGTCCTGACTGATAGCAACTCTGTATAGAGTTTCCAAAGAGTGACTGGTGAGTTTGAACTGCCAACTTTGTGGTCAGCAGTCCAGTGCTTATCCTACAGAGTCACAAGAGGACTCCTTCATCTAGATAATCAATGCATAACGTACTGATGGTTTTGATTCATCTGTATTCTTAAGAGTCTTGGCACCACAGTTCCTATACTAGAGGAGACTTCGACAAGTTCATATTCTCATAAGAGGTGTGCCCAAGTTTGTATGACATTGGGTTGGAAAACTATATCTTCAATCTTAAACATTGCATGCACAATATGGTTGTTTCTAGCCAGAAAGAATTTCTTTTCCCCTTTCATGAACACTTAATCCTGTGTGGCTGAATGAGTTTCACTTTTCCCATGACAAAAGTCCAACTTCTGTGAGTTAGACAGTGAAGGGTTACACATGATTTTCATTTATGGCAAAAATATAAAATAAAAACTGTAATAAATATTGCATTTCTTTCTTCTGCAATTAACTGAAAGATCCACAGATACCACATGGGTCACCTTGGCTCTTGTAAGTTTTATCTTTCATTCAATGATAAAAGTTTCAATGTTTTCTGTCATTCCAATTAATATCTATTATAACAATAACTGCAGTAGACTAATTGTTTGGAACCCTGGTGGTGCAGCGGTTAAAGCAAACTCTTGCTAAACAAAAGGTCAGCAGTTCAAACCAATCAGCTGCTTCCTGGGAAAATATGTGGCAGTTTACGCCATACAAATGTATAGCCTTATGAACCCTATGGGGAAATTCTACTCTATAATATAGGGAATTCATTTGACAGTGAATTTGGTTTATTTATTTATTTATTTATTGGTTGAGACTAATTGCACATTATGCCAACTTTAAGATTTCATCCAGAGAACAAGCAAACTGTATTTGCTTTCCTGTTCATGCAACGCTTACGGAGCATGTCAAACCCACTTTGCATATAGGATGATAACATCTTACATACCTAGGAGCAAGGGAGTCAACCTGTACACAAGAGATAACTGGGCCAAGTCAAATGATAAACATGGTGATAGAACTGTGATTACTTTCCTCAAATGGGAATTAAATCTGTGAGTGCAAATGTCGTATGCTGAATAGATACGCACCCTATCCATCATTCATCACTGCCAAGTCCTTTCAGTTTTATCTGGACTGCATTACAGCTGAATGCATCTCAGGAGTTATATAGCAATTTCTTAAAGATGAAATTATGTGTTGCAACAGGCCAAATGTGTTTGCTGTAGACCCATCTGTCTCAGTATTTATTCACATGCTAGCTAGTTTTGCATATTTGAGGCTACTAATTGCATATAAATAAGGAACCTTAGTGCCACAGCAGTTAAGAGCTCCACTGCTAACCAAAAGTTTGTTGTTGTTAAGTGCCGTCGAGTCGGTTCTGACCCATAGCGACCCTGTACAGGGTTTCCGAGGGTGTAAATCTTTACGGGAGTAGAAAGCCTCATC
>NW_006408519.1:20474124-20505813 GCF_000296735.1 Chrysochloris asiatica | reverse complement strand
TTGAGTTGTAATCCATATGTAAGGCTGTGCTCTTTGATCTTCATCAGTAAATATTTCAATAGGGCCAACAATTTTGTAGTATTGATGTCGTTGCCATTGTTAAGTGACATACAATCCATTCTGACTCATAGTCAACCTGTATAGGGCTCCCAAGGAGTGACTGGTGGGTTTGAACTGCCAACATTTCAGGAAGCAGTCCATGAAGGACAGCATCACACCAACTGTGAAATCCCTTACCTATCCCGATTTCATCTGAAAAAGAACTGAAAAACATAGATTATAGGATTCTGGGATAAGAAGAAGAATCAGGGTTCATTGAATATAAGCCTTCTACTAGCGCTGGTGTGCCTCTCTAGGATAAATGCTGGACCACAAGGTTGGTGATTCAAACCCACCAGCCACTCTTCAGCAACCCTTACAGGTTTGCTATGAGTCAGGACTGTGATGGCAGTTAATAGCAGCCACAATGTTAGAGAAGTTATGCTGGTAATGTAGTGGATTACGAGCTGGACTGCTAACTGTAAGGTCAGCAAATCGAATCTACCAGTCACTCCATGGGAGAAAGATGAAGCTTTCTGCTTCATTCCGTAAAGTTTCCCCTAAAGCTTTACAGTTTTGGAAACCGTATACAGGATTGCTATGAGCCAGAACCAACTCTCTGGCACACTACCACCACCACCACTATGTTTGAAAAGTACCCTGGTAGTACAGCAATTAAGTACTCAACTGCTGAATAAACGGTCATTGATTTGCACCCCAGTCATTCTGCAGGAGAGAAGATCTGACCATCTCCTCCCATAAGAAGATATTCCTAACAAAACCCTATTTGTTGTTTGTGTGAAGTGCTGTGGAGTCAGTTCAGACCCATAGCAACCCTGTATAGAGTTTCCAAGGAGCAGCTGATGAGCTTGAACTGCTGACCTTGCAGTTCAAACAGCTTTGCAGTCTGTCACATGAACCCACAATGCCACACCAGGACTCCAGGACAGTTATATTCTGTTATCTAGGGCTGCTATGCGTTGGAATCAACTCCTCAACACTCATACAACTTGATGTTTGAGACCTTTTAAATCATTGAGAAAAAGAATTCCAAACTCTGGATGACCAGTTCTTGTGATTGAGGAACCTTCTTGAGACAACGCCTTTATCCTATCCTTGGGTCGGCTGGTTAGTCACTCTGTTCATGTTATCAAACATCTGCTGAGTTTGTTTCATGGATTGTTTTGGGAATAGGGATCCATATGGCTCTTACGCCATTCAGTATTCTGTTGGTTAAAAGTAAGTTTCTATTCACCACTTCCTCTCTCTCAAAAAAATAAAACAACAAAGAAAGAAACAAAATATTTCAGACATGTTATCAGGAGAGATCAGTTCCTGGAGAAGGACCTTATGCTTGGTAAATTGCAGGATCAGCAAATAAGAGGAAGATCCCCCAACAAGACAGATTGGCACAGTGGCAGAAGCAATGGGCTCATACATAACAACAATTGTGAGGTTGGCACAGGATGGTACAGTGTTTTGTAGTGCAATGCATTGGTCACCATAAGTCGATGACAACAACAACAATCTTAAGCAAAAAAAGATTTAAAAAAAAATCTCATATCAGTAAAGAATTGAGATGTAGGTCTGACTTTGGATACAATTTGATTCAGGAGCTCAAATGACTCCAGTAAGGTGAAAATTGTCCTCTGTCTTTTGGCTTTCTTTTCCTATGTGATGACCTTATTCTAAGGTAGACTTCCCATCCGGTAGTGGTAAGATGACTGACACAGATAGGCTCAGGTATATTCTTAATCTTTTTGTAACTTCTCTTCATTTGGCCATCTAGAACCAGAGTTAAGTATAGTTCTGCCTTTGAAACAGCATATATTTGTCTATGAGACTTTGGAGTCCTGGAATGGTGCTGCAGGTTAATGTGCTGGACTGCAAAGTTGATTTGAGCAGCAAGGTTGGTGGCTCAAGCTCACCAGTAGCTACTTGGAAATCCTGCACAGGGTTGCCATGAGTTGAATCCTACTCAGTGACAACAATGGGCAAAATATTAAACTCTTCAGTAAATATCAAAAGATGATAGTGTCACTGTATCAAAAAGAATCGGTCAACATACAACCGCTTCTGGATGTAACATGTGATCAGAACCTATGGTATTGAAGGAAGAAGTTCCACGTTCTCATCTGAATCTGGTTTGAAACTCTAGTGGTGCTGGTGGTGGTGGTTATGTGCCATGGAATTGGTTCCGACTCATAGCGACCTGTACAGCATTTCCGAGGCTGTACATCTTTATAGGAGCAGAAATCTTCATCTTTATCCCACAGAACAGTGGGTAGTTTTGAACTGCTGACCCTGAGGTTGGCAGCCCGATTCATAACCACTGTGCTACCAGAGCTCTTTTGAACCTCTGGTAGTCTCTGTCAATATACTGTTGCAGCTGCTTTTAGATTATCATTAGCAAAATTTTACTTGCATATGTTATTGATCCTATTGTCTGGTTATTTATGCATTTTATTGTGTCACCTCTCATTGGAATGGTCACAAATATGGATCTGTTCCAATCAGTTGGCCAGGTAGCTGTCTTCCAAATTTCTTGGCATAGATGAGTGAGTACTTCCAATGCTGCATCAGTTTGTTGAAAGATTTCAGTGTGCATTCCATCTATTCCTGGATCGTTGTTCTTTGCCAGTGCCTTCAGTGTACCTTGGACTTCTTCCCTCAGTAACACTGCTTCCTAATCATATGTTACTCCTTGAAATGGTTGAACGTTGATCATTTCTCTTTTGTACAGAGACTTTGTGTATTCCTTCCATCTTCTTTGGATGCTTTCTGCATCACATAATATTTTGCATACCACTGTTTTTAGGTGCCCTTGAGTCGTTGAGTCAGTTTCAACTCATTGTGACCCTCTGCATAACAGAAAGAAACACTGCCCTGTCCTGTGCCATCCTCACAATCATTGTACCCTTGAGTCCGTTGCTGATGTCACTGTGCCAATCCACCTTGTTGGTGATTTTCCTCTTCTTTATCTTTTTATCTTCCTCCACTTTATTAAGCATGATGTCCTTCTTCAGAGACTGGTTCCTCCTGATAATATGCCCGAAGTATGAGAGATGAAGTCTCACCAAACTGGCTTCTAATGAGCATTCTGGTTGTACTTCTTCCAATACAGATTGGTTTGTTCTTCTGGCAGTCCATGATATTTTTACTATTCTTCTCCAATACCATAACTCGAATGTATCAATTCTTTTGTTATTCATCGTCAACCTTTCACAGATGATTGAAAGGCCATATAAATATGTAGAGGAAATCAACACAACATGATGAAGGGAAATGAAGACACTGAGAGGTACACAGGAATAAAGAACTATGTAGTATAAACACTGGACTGTGACCCATAAGGTTGGTGGTTCTAGCCCACCAGCCCTTCCAGCAAAGACTTACAGACTTGGAAACCTTATACAGGGTCGCTATGAGTCGATGGCACTTAATCACCACAACAAAATGATAAATGTTAAGCAGTTCTGGTGGTGTTGTAGTATAAGTTGTTGTGTTGTTGTAAGTACTGGACTGAATCCACAAGGATGGCAGTTCATCCCCACCAGTGGCTTCGCAGGAGAATGATTACTATGTGTTGGAATTGACTTGATGGCAGTGTGTTGGGTATGGTAAATGCTATAACACACAAATCTACAACAATAGTAATAACAGCCAAAAATTTGTGAGTGGTTATATAGGTAGCTATATATGGTATAATGGTGTGGAAAGACATAGGGAGTGTATATGTGTGCATATATAGGTATGTTGTTAGTGTCATTTAGTCCGGTACGCCATTTTAAATCTTCCTAGGGGCAGAGAAAACCTCATCTTTCTCCCCCAGAATGGTTGGTGGGTTAAACTGTGGATCTTGTGGTTTGTAGCCTAGTGCTTACCATATGGAGCCACTGTGCTCCCATATATATAGGTCTGTTGTTGTTGCTAAGTCATGTTGAGTCAGTTCTGACTCATAGTGACCTTGCATTGGGTTTCTGAGGAGCAGCTGGTGAGTTTGAACTTGCAGTCCAGTGCATTATCCTGCAGTGTCACAGGAAATCTCCTTATATAGGTATAATTGTGGGAATTTGTTTATACATTTGTATGAGACTACTACATGCCTTAGTACGTGTTTATAAATATATACAGGGCATTTGGGTATATATACACACACACGCACACACACATATGTATATAGGTCTAGTTATGGGCATTTGCATATACATATGTGTATGCGCTGCATATATATACAAATATATATATATATATTAGAACATATAGTGGTCTCATACAATATTTGTCCTTTTGTGTTCACTTATTTTATTCAGTATAATGTCCTCCAGATTCATCCATGTTATAAGATGTTTTGCAGATTCTTTGCTAGTCTTTATTGTTGTCAACTATTTCATTGTATGATACACCATATTTTATTTATCCATTCAGTCCTTGATTAACACTTAGGTTGTTTCCATCTTTTTGCTATTGTGAATAGTGCTTTTGTGAACATATGCCTATTTGTGTTTTATTTTTGTTGTTGGTTATGCCGTCGAGTCAGTTCCAAACTCAAAGTGACCCTGTATAGGGTTTCTGAGAGTGGTTGGTGAGTTTGAGCTGTGGTTAGCAATCCAGTGCTTATCCCACAGTACCATACAAGGTACTGCACTTATTTTTCTAGGATCCATATCTAAAAGTAGAATTATTGGACTATAACATACAAATTTGCAACAATGATAATAACAACGACACATCTATGAGTGCTTACCTAGGTAGATATGTATGGTATAAAGGTGTAGGGAGACATATGGAGGCATATATACATGTACGTCTTCATATAATAGGGAGCACTGAGGCTCTGTAGGATGAGCATTAGACTACAAACCATTAGGTCAATATTTTGAGTCCATCAGCTGTTCCTCAGGAGAAAGATGAGATTTTCTGCTCTGGCAAATATTTTTTGTTGTTATGTGCTGTGGAGTCAGTTCCAACTCACAGCAACCCTGTACAGGGTTTCCGAGGCTGTAAATCTGTATGGGAGCAGAAAGCCTCATCTTTCTCCTGTGCAACAGCTGGTAGTTTTGAACTGCTGACCCTGAGGTTCGCAGCCCAACTCATAACCACTACGCTACCAGTCTTAGAAACCCTCTACAGGGTCACTATGAGTCAGTACCAACTTGACAGCACTTAACAACAACAAGAATAGTTAATAACTGCCCGAAGAACAAACAAGTCTGCGTTGGAAGAAGTACTGCCAGAATGGTCCTTAGAACCCAGGATTTCAGGCATATTATCAGGGGGTCCAGTCCCTAGAGAAAAACATCATGCTTTGTAAGATGAAAGACCCGCAATGAGATGGATTGGAATAGTGTCAGCAGCAATGGGCTCAAATATAACAGTTGTAAGGATGGTGGAGGACTGGGCAGTGTAACAGTCTGTTGTGCATAGTGTTGCTACTAGTCAGAACCAAATTGACAGCACATAACAACAACAATTGCTAAAGATCACAGTAATCACTTCATGTGCTTTATAGCTACCTAAATGACATCTGGAGTCCTGGTGTGGTGCTGTGGGTTAATGTGCCAGACTGCAAAGCCGTTTGAACTGCAAGGTCGGCAGTTCAAGCTCACCAGCTGCTCCTCGGAAACCCTATACAGGGTGGCTAGGGGTTGGAATTGACTCTATGGCACTTAACAACAACAACAACAACAAAATGACTTGTAGAGTCCTGGTGTGGCACTGTGGGTTAATGCGCCAGACTCCAAAGTCCTTTGAACTGTAAGGTTGGTGATTCAAGCTCACCAGCTGCTCCTTGGAAATCCTATACAGGGTTGATATGGGTCAAGACTGACTCCATGGAACTTCACAACAACAACAAAATGACTTCTATTGTTTTGGCAGCCTATGGTATATTCAGTATTCTACGCCAACACCATAATTCAAAGGCATCAATTCTCCTTTGATCTCCCTTATTCATTATTCAGTTTTTGCATACATATGAGGTGATTGAAAATATCATGCTTGGGTCAGGTGCCTCTTAGTCCTTTAAGCTCCACTTTTGCTTGTTAACATTTAAAGAGGAGTTTTACAGCAGATTTGACAAAGCAATTCATTGTTTGATTTATTGACCATTACTTCCAGAGGCCTTGCTTGTGGATGTAAGTAAAATGAAATCCTTGACAACTTCAAACTTTTCTTCATCCATCATGATGTTGCTTAATGATACATTTGTGGAGATTTTTGTTTTCCTTTTAGTGAAATGTAATCCATGCTGAGCAGAGTCCTGGTGTGGCACTATAGGATAAGCACTGGACTGCTTTACAAAGTTTACAAGGAAAATTCTTTTCCCATAAAATAGTGAATATAGAGATTGTTCCATGACATTGGTTGCAACTCCCACAATGAGTCAGCACTCTCTCCTTTTCTACTTTGCTTTCCTTGTTTCCATCCCTTCAGTTTTCTTGCTTTCTCAACTTCGTTTTTAAGCAAGTGTTGCTTATTCGGTTTCATATAGTTGATTGTTTTTAAAAGGATATTGGAGTCTTTAGAATAAGCACTGGACTATTAACTATAAGATCCAAAATTCAAACGCACCAACCACTTCTTGGAAACCCTATACAGCATTGTTATGTGTCAGAACCAACTGAAAGACACTTAACAATAACTATGACGTGCTTAGATACATGTAGGAAGTTTCCATCACTAGGTTTCCTATGTTGTTGTTAAGTGCCATTAAGTTGGTTCCTACTTATAGTCATATAGGTTATCTAACGAGCAACTGGTGGATTTGAACCCGTTGACCATGTGGTTAGTTTCTAGCTCCTATCCTACAGCACAATATCCTTTCAAGAAGCCACACAGGACTTTGCTCAGTATGGATGATGCTTCTCCAAGAAGAAAACGAATATCCTCACAAATGTATTAATAAGTGGTATCATGATAAATGAAGAAGAAATTGAAGTTATCAAGGATTTCATTTTACTTATATCCACAATCAACACCCATAGAAGTAACAGCCAATAAATCAAAAGCTGGACAATAAATAAGAAAGAATGAAGGAGAATGCCATGCCTTTGAATCATGGTGTTAGTGAAGAATACTGAATATACCATGCACTGCTAGAAGAACAACCAGCCTGTCTTGAAAGAAGTATGGCTTTAGCCAGGTAAGGAAAGGAACCTATTTATTAGTATGACTTATTTATCATCATGGAATGAAGTTATGAACAACCACCCTGAATTTTTTTTTTTCTGATGCTTCTCAACCTATCTTGCAAAAAACTGTGTTTCACTTGTTCTCACCCATTGACATAAATGAATCTGATTGACTACACAGCATACCTTCCTCTGTTAACAGCACATGTGTAGGTAGCAATTTATATTTTCTTGTCCTATCGTTAGTGCCTATGGTTTAACATCCAAACCTCCTATCTCCTGCTCTCTCAATAGAAATAGACATGTGACTCAGGCTGTGCCAATCAGAGTGTGCCATGCTCCTGACCATAATAAAATAGTTCAGTGATGGGTGCATGACTTAATCCAGGTCCAGGAGAATGTGTCTCAGGACTTTTTCTGGATCCCTTATTAAGATAATGCTTTTCTATTAAGGGTGCCAAGCTGATGGCTAGAAGCCTGGATATGGCCTGTCATTTTGGATGAAATATAAACAGAATGCATCTTAGAAATGAGCATGGTAAAACTTTTCCTCACTTACATTGTCATATTATGTCCAGTCCCTGGAGAAAGACATCATGCTTGGTGAAGTAGAAGGTCAGTGAAAAAGTGAAAGATCTCTGAGGAGAAGGATTGATTGACACAGTGGCTGCAAGAATGGACTTAAACATAACAACAGTAGTAAGGATGGTGCAGTACCAGCGGTGTTTTGTGTTGTTGCAGTAGAGTCATGGCATAGAGCTGACTGGATAGCCCTAATAATCAACAAGAAGCTGACAGACTGAATCTTGGGTGTGGGCTGCCATCTTTGCACCATTCATACCCGAGAATGATATCAATATAGAAAAAAGCAGAAATGAACCATAGAGAAAAAGGCAGAAACTTTAGTGCATCAGTAGAACACCTGTATCCAGCTGTGCCTGTGAAAGCAAGCTTAGTGTTTGTGATGTTCACGTACATCACTAACACATTTCTTCTTACGCTCATGCTAGCTTGAACTGGGTTTCTGTCACATATAACCAAAATATCCTAATGCATTTGGTTACTTTGGATATGATCTCTATATAGTCAAGTCTCAGAAATGTAACAATAACTAAACAATTTCAGTTCTTGTAAATAATGATGGACTACATTCCTCAGAGTCATTGAGAATTTCTGTGCTTGGTGAAACAATATGGACCAAGGCTTTGGGACTCAGATGAATGGAAGTTGTGACTTTGAGTAAACTATTCTATATCTGAGGGGCTTTTCATGGCTGTGGAATAAAGGACTGGACTGCAAAGTTGGTTTGAACAACCAAGTCAGCGGTTCAAACTCACCAGCCGCTCCTTGGAAACCCAATTCAGGGTTGCTACTATGGGTAGGAACTGACTAGACAGCCCTTAACAACAACAACAACACACATGCACAAAATAGGTTTATATGCCTCACATCACTTTTATAATCTGTTTCTTGAGAATCCTTTCATCTATTAATATGAAGGATTACATTAATAGCACCACCTCCCTTGTATTCATTCATTTACCAAGATATTTCAGTACCCAGAGAGATCCCTCAAGAACTGCTGGAAGACCTCTGGGCCTTACGGTTATATTGAAGTTCCTTTGTAGATTCTAAGCCACCTCCAAAGAGTCAAAGAAAGATGAGAATAAGTAAGGACCATTTTCTTTCTTTTGTTCTCTGTTGGAGGAAGACTCAAAAGTATAACTTGGAATAAAACCTTTTATAAAAAATATTAGCATATCAGATAACTTTATCTTTATTTTAGCTCTCTCCTCTAAACAACAATAATTTGCTTGACTTGATTGAGTGCTTATTATGTGTCACGCACTGTAAATTAATACTTTACATGGGTTAATTCATTTAATTCTCATGACAACCTATGATATTATTATATGATATTATCTGCATTTCACAGATGAAGACTCACAAAGATTAATTTGTCTAATAGTATATGGCGAACAACCTCTATATGGTAGTCCCTTCCTAGGATTGTGGTGTGGTTTCAAGGGGACTGGTTTGACTGGATCTGAAGCCAGTTATTATGAACATCAATACTTAATCACTTCTTTCCTTGACGAAGGCTTTGTGTCTGGGTCAAGATGGTCAGATCTGAATTTTTTAGGATATATCCTCTATAAAGAAGATCTTTAGGAACACATGTGAAGAGATTTTAGAGTAAGGGCCACTGTGATCTACTTCTCCATTAGACATGATGGGACATGTTTGAATCTGATGTCAGTGTCTGTCTAGAGTCCTCACTAAGTGATTTACGGATTTGGGTGGAGAAGAGAAGCATGTATCAGTACATATGATGTACTCAGTTAATCCTTTCCTTAAACCTATGAATGAAAAGAAGAATAAAAGAAGTGTTTTATTATTAATTAGGCTCATGAATGTGTCACCCAACTCTCTCTCTCTCATTTTAGAATTGTTATATTCTTTAGAACGTAGGCCACTGTTACCCAACCTTGGTACTGTTAATATCTAGGATGGATAAATGTTTGTTGTGAGGGCTGACCTATGCATTATAGGATCCTTAGCTGCATCCTGGACTCTACCCACTAGATGCCAGTAGCACACACAACCCTAATTGTGACATTAAGAAATGTCTTCAGATAATGACAAAATGTCCCTGGAGGAACAAAATGGCTTCCACTTGGGACTATTGAACAATGTCAATTGAGGTTAAGCCAAAAAGTATTGCTATAAAAGAATAGAAACCTGTATTAAACAAAAATATCAAAATGTGAAACTATTGTTTCTAGACTTATTATCAGTCTAGATCTATACACTTCTGAAGATGGAGTTTCTATCTTTCCAAACCTTTCCCAAAAATTCTGTGCTCTTTGATTTGATTTGATATCCTTTAGAGACTCAAATTGTGTTCCTTTGAAATGCTCTTTGAGTTTTGAGAAAAAAAAAAATCTGATGGGGTAAATGGGATAACATTTTCTAGTGAAATTCTCATAGGAGAGCCCTTTTTACCCTAAGAATGAGCTGGTACCTTGTTGTGATGGGAAATTTTCTAGTCTTTTTCTCACCAATGCATCTTAGGGCCAGAATTTGAATTCATTTGCTTTTCATAATAACAATAATAATAATAATAATAATAATAATAATAGTGGTGCTCTATATATAATAAGCAAGTTTGGCAGTTCAAACTCAATCAGCCATTTCTCAGAAACACTTCACAGTGTTGCTATGAGTTGAAACTGATTCCACAGCACATAATAACAATAGCAAAGTCTTCGGTATACTTGCTGATTAATTAATACTCTGAAAGGATCTCTGGTAGTATAGTGGGTTATGAATTGGACTGCTAGGTCAGTATCTCAAATCTACCAGCTGCTCTGAGGGAAAAAAGATGAAGCATTTTGCTTCCATAAAGACTCACAGCAATGGAAATTTTATACAGGGTCCCAACTCCATGGCATATAATCACTGCCACCACTCTGAAAGGAAATGTTTTTTTTCCTTCCTTTCAGTTTTTCTTATTGCTGAGGTTTTGTTTGTTTCTTCTATTTTAAAGGATCTTAACACTCTTCTGCATTTATGAATATGCTCAGTTTCCAAATTCACATTTGCTTGTGACCACCCTGCTATCTCTGTTGATGAGCCCATCATAGCTTAAGATATTTGAAGTTTCATTGAAAATAAAATGCTCACAGTGATTCATCTTTGGAGTAAATGGGTAATGTGTACTTTGGAGTTTAAAAATAGAGATGAGTCAAGAAAATCATACGTTTTCTATTTTTAAAGCACCTTTCAAAGCCTTGGGTACCCCTCCACCCTTTACCATCATATTAAACATGGTGACCATAATTGGGATACGCATCCAAATAGAAACTAAAATAACTCATCCCTTTCTAACTTTAACATTTAGAAATGCTATTTATCAAAATAATAATTTCAGCTCTTTCCAGTCAAATTTCATGTTAGCTCAAGTACTCTCCAGCGTGTTACTGTTCACCATCCTGGCCTTATCACCACATTGAAAGAGGTCTCTGATTAAATGATCCCTTCATGTGCTACATCTGGATGTTGGTAATGGATGCACTAAGATCATGGACATGACTGTCTACTTGCTAAATGACTCTTCTGTTATTATTTCTTCAGGACTCCGCCCATGTGTGCTTGCATGTGGGTGTGGGTGTGGGTGTAGACTCAGAGCAGCAATCAGGATGCTTAGGCTACAGTCTGGAAACTTGTGGGGAAAACCCTGTGTTTTGTATCTTTCAAGTCCATGCTTCAGTGAGAAGGCCAACCTATCGGCTGATACAAGCTCTGTGTTGTTGGTTCATGCTTATGGCAAGGGACCTTGAGTTTCTGCTTAATTGGAGAGTTTCCCTTATTTTAATGAAATTTTATCTAACTGCATCTTGAAAGAACATTCTGTGCTAAAAGTTTGTTCTTTGTAGGTGAAGGGGAAAGAGATAATGTTTTAAGAAAACTCTTTGAATGAACAAATACTCTGTACTGGCAAGCAAATTTTTCTTTGAACAAGGAATCTGCATCCAGTGACCTTCTAAGTCTATCTTTGTGGAGTGGGTGATTTGTATCTAAAACAAGAGAGAAAAAAGAGAAAGAAAGGAAGAAAAGAAAAAATAGCAAGGATGACTGACTGAATGATAGGAAAGGCCGCTCAAACTCTGCAGTTTCATTTTTAGGGACCTTCTAGAAATATGACCCATCCTATCTTCTACTCTAGGGATTGGTAACCACTCACGCAGGGCACATTGAAATGTCCGCCTGGTTCTATTTGTGCCCTTGTCTGCTTCCTTGTGCTGACTGCCTAGTTATAAAAGTCCACCTGACTTCCAATTCGGGATGCTGTTATGATCTGACAGATGTCCAACAGACATGCCACTACATTTCAGTACCGTCGCCACAAATGACTGTGGAGTTCTGTAGGTATGCATTTTCTCTCATTCCATGATATAAACTTTTTAAGGTGATCCCTCTGCTGACAAACTGCTTGGAGAAGAGACAGGCAGTATGTCTCTGCCTCACATGGAGAAAAATAATCCTGTCTCTGTCTTTATGCTGCCAAATCTCTGTATGTGTTTGGCACATTTAATATGTTTTACTATTAGCTAACAACAGTAATGATCCTGGATTCCCAACTTCACACACACACACACACACACACACACACACACACACCACTTCTTAAATACACTGAGAAAACAGCTAAGTTAAAATGGTGACTCGTTATTTTTATCAGAGGCACAATAATTTCAAAGGTACAGAAACTTCTGGAGGCTGCTCTAGGAAATAATGCAACTTTGTCTTGCTTCAGGAAAAATAAGACACTGTTAGAAAGTAGAGCTAGAAATTGGCAGTGAACAAGAAACTCTTGATTTGAGTGGTTCCAGTAGCTGAAATGTATCCCTCAGTGACTTTATATATGCTCTATATTTCCCTATCACTGTCTGATTTTTTTTTTCTCCCCTTAGCTTTACTTGTCCTTTTAAGATACAACTGAAATTCAAATTCCCATAAGATATTCTCCTAATATTTGTGATTTTTTGCTTCTAGTAACCACCACTGCATTTTAGGCCTCTTCTGTGGAAAAATCCGATGCTCCTTTTCAGGTTCTGATGGACTTGACCAATTGGCCTTGAGTTGAGGAATTCCACTTGACTTATTTTTAATGGACATGGCTGATCAATAAAGTGTGTGGATGACTGGAACAAGTTACCTGACGTTATGTTTTAAACATAAAGAATGAAGATATTTGAAGAACTCAAATACTTATACTCAGAAGGTCTGGGTTTAAGTTCATTCTCTCCCTTGTTCCAGATCTGTAAATTAGAAGGGATCATTTACATCTGTCCCCAGAAAAAGCAGGATTAATAATACTCGCCTGTGACCTTCATAGGCTTATTAAGTGAATCACATGATTGATGTAGTTTGTTAAAACCTCATGAAAAGATTTTAGTTAATAATAGAATTAATACTTAAATCTTAGTAGACCCCCCTGCAGTCCATCCATTTCTTCTTCCTCATACTGCAACATAAACACTCATATTATCTTTAGTAGGAGAAAGTTTGTTGGGTCCACCCATACATTCATGCATTTGCAGGTGATTTTCTTAAAGAATAATGGATTCATTCTGGTCTCCCCTTTTTGCATCATGATTCTGTTATAACCAGAGAGACTGCCCTGTGAGAGTGTAGGTGAGAGCTACAGGGGCATGTAGTGTCTCTATTGAAGAGGATGAAAATGAGACATAGATACAGTGACAGAACATGCAATGTCAAGCTACAAATTTACACATAGAGCTCCATAATTCTATTGGATCATCAATGAAGTCTTGAGTTTATCTGTCTTTAAACTCATGAAATGATGAACCCTTCTTGTGATTGCTGAAGTGCAGATGGTGTTTTCTAATTTGGAGTTAGACTATTTTACTTCTCCATAAAGTATTTTTTGAGAAGCTAACAGAGAGAACAGACTGAATGCTACAAATACAACTTCTCCATTGAGTGTTTTGAGAAGCTAACAGAGAGAACAGACCAAATGCTACAAATTATTTGTTGAATGAATGAAGTCCCAATTAACCAGAACATCACAGGTACTCTCTTTCATCACCAGACAGAATATTCAAAAATGTCCCTTTAAGAGGAATATTAGTAACTTTTAAATTGAAACTGGAAAGGGCAAGAACCCAGGAATAAGCATCCTCACAAAATCCACAGACCTAGTAGTTTTCAGTGTATAGTAAGTATTATCATTTCCATCTAATGATTTCATAGCACTGAATTTTTTTTTTAATCTAGTTTTAAAAATAAAACTCCAAATACAGAGCAGAAGGAAACTCTCCATTGCATCAGTATGAATTTTTTATAGTTTCAATTTTTTTTGTTGTTGTTAATAATTTTGGCTTCCTAATCTCTTTGAAAATACTCTCCTCTCTACTTATGTGGAAAAAATACACCTACCAACAGCCTGGAGATATTATGCAATGTGCTTTGCACAACTTCCCATGGCCTCAGGTAACAATATAAATGAATCTTTTTCATTGTACATGTAAGAAATTTTATTTTTACATGAGTCGTTTTTTGTTTTTTTGCTTCGGATTTAGTGAAACTGCTTGCTTTGAATGAAGAGTCTTCACACGACAAGGAATTAGGACCTGTTACAATTCAGCTGTTTGAGTCAGATGTAAAAATAAAAAATAAAATCTGGCATTTCTGAGGTGGAGAAAGCTAGGTCCTCCTTCTCAGGAATCACAAAAATAACTGTTGAAAACCCTCAAACTTTCCAAGAGAATTTTCTGTAAAAGTTATGTGTGACTAAAAATAGGGGGGATTATAAAGGGTGTGTGTGTGTGTGTGTGTGTGTGTGTGTGTAAAATCTCAGAGCAGCATAGGAGGCGTAGGTTGAGCTGGAAATAGAAAGTTTGTGATTTCAAATCTGTCAGAAGATTTCAACCCGTAGGCTGGAAGACCATTGAACCCTGAGTGTTTGCTTGTGTCCTGTACCTGCCAAAGAAGTCTCAATGAGATGAATTTTGGGTTTATCACTTAGCTGCAAAGTAAAACCTGCTAGCTACACAAAATGAATGATGATAATCATCGTGAAGGACTATAGAAAGCCGGGTTGGTGTGTGATGGCTCAGAACAATGTTACTCAATTCTGAAGTAGTGGAGAGATCACTCATTTCAAGACCTGGGACCATGATTGTGGTCAAGCTTTCTGAGAGTCTCTAACTGGACACTGCTGGGGGGTCTGCTAATAGAAATAACAATATTTGTTCCACTACAACAAAGAATGTATGAACAAACATTGTTCTAAAATACATTGGTGCCCGAGACTGGTGGGAGGTGGGAATTGGAGTTACTGCTTAGTGGATGCAGGGTTTCCTTTTGTGATGACTAAAAACCTTTTGGAACTAGATAAAGGTGGTGGTTGCACAACATTGGGAATATAGAAACGCCACTGAATTTTTCATTTTAAGATGATTACTTTTTATGTGAATTTCACCTCAATTAAAAAATAATACATTCGTTGTCTCTCTTGAGAACTGTGCTCTTTTAAAGAGCTCTCTATATGGTATAAAACAGACAACAGAAATTTGAAAGCTTAGGTGACATTGACTTTATGTTGGTGAAGGAGGAGCAATTTGGAAAAGGAGATTGAGAATCACGGCACAAGTTGAACGTAATGTCACGGAATGCAGACTGTTAAATTGGTGTATGTTTTGCTGTGTTTATTTTCAAAAAAACAACAACAAAAATTTTTTTAAAAAAGAATACATTTGTGATTCCAGATAGGAGGCTCTCACTCAATGCAAACATTGCATTACTGCTAGCTGACAGACATTTGTAAAGCTGTTTTAAGGATTTGGGGTGGAAAGACTGCTCTTTCAAGTCTGCTTTACAAAATAAGGCATTATCTGCCTTTGTTGGAAAAGATACACGGCTGAAATAGAAGATGTTGTTGTTGTTGTTGTTGTCGTTAAATGCCGTTGAGTCGATTCCGACCCATAGCGATCTTGTATAGGGTTTCCAAGGAGCAGTTGATGAGCTTGAACCACTGACCTTGTAGTTCAAACGACTTTGCAGTCTAATGCATAAGCCCACAGTGCCACACCAGGAAATAGAAGATACATATATCTATTTAGAAAAAATATGTGATTTTTGTTTTTTAATTGGGATTTTTAAAAGAAACATGCTATTTCTTTTGAATGGATTTTCATTTGCAGAAATGGTTCTTCACAGGAAGCTGAAACAAATAGGTGAGCTATAGCAAGTTTTAGAAGGGTCCTGAAATTTCGTCTTCATGTAGTGATGATACATAGTCCTTTGACTCATCTTGACTCCTTCCATTTCAAAAAGCACTCGGTTGACAGGAATTTGGACTCAGGAAGAATTCAGTATGACTGAGAATTGATAAAAGCAAGCTCCATCAACTTGCTGTTCATGCCAGGACATGATCATTTTGCTTGAAATTGCCCTTTCCTAGGGCATCACCAGCATTTTTCATTCTCCAGTTCCTCGCCTTTCTCATGCCTACCCCCAAGCCCTTACAAAAATTTGCTAATCTCCTTCTTGAACTTCTTCCTTATTTCTTGTCATTGTGTGCCTGGATGAAAACATTCTGGATATGAGATGTCATACCAGGTCAGGACCAGTCAAGGAAACCAATTTCTGCAAATACATCATTTGTTTCTAATCTAATGATGAGGCTCACACCCAGAATACTCTCAGTGGCTCCGTCTCTCTCCAGGTGGAGCCCCAGACTCTCAGGTGCCAGATGATTAAGCCTTGCTTCTAGCAGGGGTTGGAAGCAGCTGCTCCCATATCAAAACCTCTTTTTCTTTCAGCCAGTTGCGGCAGAGTCTACACCCAGCTGTGATTTGCAGTGCCCACTGGCAGCTCTCATCTTTACCGACACCCTTTCATCTCGATTCTCTATAAACTTTTCTTAATATCTGCTTGTTAAACCTGACAGAATGGCATTAGAACAAAGCTAACCTGGCTGCCGAAATGCTGGCAGCATCGTCTGTCAGGCCTTTTTGTTTCTCTCTTTGATAAAATTTTGCCTGGCTATTACTGTGGGGTGGTTGTGAGGACTGAGCAGAAAGGCATCCATCTGTTGCAGAAAATTCAAAGGGTGAACGTGGTCCTGGGGCGTATCCTGAGTTGAGTCATGTATTCCTTCCCTCAAAATCATTCCCAGTGAATACCAAACCAAATCTCTACACTTCAGTTTATGGAAGCACTTTAAAAATTATTCTAGATAAAACTTTAAAATTGGATATTCTACTTAAAAATTGAAAAGCAACATATTAGGCAGTATGGTTACAAAGATGAGACACCTTCTAGGGTTTTTAGAATAAATTACCATGAGAACAAAGATGAGAAGTGAGATCTTACATGTGGAAATAAAATCACTTTCCTTGTGTTACAATATGACGTTTCCATTCCTCCCTGGTGCTTGCGTTGACATTATCAGAGACTAGAATGTTCTGAAGGTAGTTGCAAAGGCAAGCTTTGCAAACTCATGTTGCTATGAAAAACCCACCCTGTCTCCAGGTATGGTAAGAACCTTTCTAAGAACAAGGCACGTCACTGATGCCAATTTCAGTTCTAAGGCTTTCTCTTCAGTAAAGGCAAATGGCTTTCCCCCTGAGGTCTTTGTGATGACCTGGTGAAGATTAGGTAACCACCATGTAAGTCATGCTCCAAAATGTATGCAACACAATTCTTACCAGAAGAATACTTGTCATATGATTTGGAAATAAGTTAGCAATGCTCCTTCCCCTTAACAAAACCAGTTATAGCTGAATCAGTTCCAAGTCAAGGTGACCTCAAGTGTGTTCGAGTAGAACTGTGATGTATAAGGTTTTAAAGAACTTATTTTTTAGAAGTAGATCACTTTTCTCCTGAGGCACCTTGTGGCCTTGGTCCTCCAAACTTTCAGTTAGCAGCTGAGTTCATTAACTGCTTGTACCACCCAGGAACGTCTACATCTCCTTAAGTGTCTCTTAATCTATAATATAAATTTACAAGGAGGAAAGATACTCTCTCAAATACTGTGGGTCATCACTTTGGGAACAATTCTATGGCATAATATGAGTTAAACTCAGTTAATGTCAATTTCAAGTTCACGAACAAACAAACGAGATCCCTGGTTCTCTACTCCCACACACTCATACTGTCCTCCTTACAAGCCTTGCCAGAAAGAGAATTCCCATCTCTAGAGTCTTCTCCTTATAAGGTATGATTTCTACCATTAAGAAGTGTGCTTGGACATGGACGACTTCAAGCACTAAATTACATCTCCTGCTGCCTGTTCACTGGCAGCAACCATGCCAAGGTCCAAAAAGAGAATTAGGTAGGTGTGTTCTAATAGGAGACAGTGTTCCTCCTCTAATTGCCATGAAAGCTTTTGATGCCATTGTCTGGAGGATCTAAGAAGATTGATCCTCAAGGTGTGAGCTCAGAGCTTCAAGTTAGAAGCTCAGAGTGGTAATTCTTGGGTTGGCAATGACTTATTGTAGGGCCTGCGGCAAACCCACTCATCTTCCCTGTGTACCAATTTATTCATCTGCAAAACCTAGGGAAATTAACATACAATTTCCTGATGGGGTTATTATATGGTTTAAGCATTAATAATCATGGCAAATAAGTTTAATGGAAAGCACCCCCAGAGATTTTACCTGCTTAAAACCTTTGAATTTTTAGTTAGCTTTGTTATTTTTGTTTTCAAGTCTTGCCTCCTCTCCTTGGAGGTCTTTAAGTTCACAGCAATGAAATCTAATTTCCCTTGAAGTTGTGTTCTATTCTTGGTAAGCACAGATGATTTCCTTTAGGACTGTGGCACATAGTGGTTTTGCAAAGGAGGTCTTTTCACCTACCTCAACGACGTCCTGCTACCCTTTACTGCCAGATGCCACGCAGGGTGGGAACCAACTTCTGTGGTGGGACCATGTTGCTTCTGAGCCCATCTGGGTAAAAGCCTTCTTGTGGTTTTGGCAGAGCTATCGAGTCAACCAAGAAGCATCATAAAGACATCCGCCTTTGTTGAGGTTCTCCTTCTATGTCTGAATGAACAGCCCTTTTGGGGAAAAAGAGTCAAAATGAAAAATGATGTGTCAATAAATGGAAATTGAATGGCTATGTTAGCATTAATCTGTTACATTCTACATGTGTGCTTCTGAAGAAGTAGTGTTTATACTCAGGGCCAGCTGCAGGCTTCTAGTATGGTAAAATTAGAATGGGCCCAAGAGAAATTGATCCACCGGCCCCCACGTGGCTTCCAACTCAGCTGGATCTTCCTGCATTTGTTGCTATAGCTTTCTCCTTGGGAAGAAGTGCAATTCCTTAAGTGCTCCAGTCTCTGGGTGTATTGGCCTCTGATCTCTGTCTTCCATCTTTCAGGTCTTTTGAGTCCTTAAGCTTCTTTCTGTCTCATCTACTTAACTCTGCTGTTAAATCTCTGCCACCATGCCTGCCTGTTCAGCTCACCAGATTTCATACGCATTTGCCAGTGGCTGTGAAAGGAAATGACAGCAGGATTTCTCATGGACTTGGCTCCCATCCAGCGTGGAACACTTACTGAGTTGATGTCTCCCAGAGCCATGTCTTTAACTCAGGTGTCCCCCATTTCATTGGGCTCCACAGATTTCCTACATCTGTGGTGTATGACATTGTAAAGACTTCAGTCTGGACTTGTTTTTCTCCTTATGTGTCCCCATTCCACGTTTAGGCCAATGAGCCTCCCCATAGGTCTCAGAATGAAAAAGTGCAGATTGTGTCAGCCCTGCTTTTAGTAGTGCCCTATGGAATAAGATGTCTCCGGCTCAATGTTCCCTCTACTGCTTTTAAGGTGTGAACAGATGACTGGGATCCATGAGTTGACAACTGCTGTGTGAACACCAAACAGAGTTTGTGAGTTGAGCTTTGTTAGTGGCTTGGGGCCTAGAAGAAAAGAATAGATGCAGGTGTTCTATTCTCATCCATTCATTTACCTTTGTTTTCACTCATCCAATGAGTTCCTTCTATAGCACTACTCACCAGTGTACTCTTTAATAGTTAATGTTTACCGAGTGCCTCAGACAACTCTAAGAGACAGTACTCTGGTTATCTTCACTTTAAGAAGAGACAATTACACATAGAGGTGTTAAGTAATGTTACACAGCCAGCAGGTGATGAAATCAGGATTGAAATGCAGACATTGTGATGCCATGTTGTCTGAGTGCAGGATCCTTTGCTAGACTTTGTGGCAGATACCAGGGCAACTATGGTGTAATTCCCGTTCTTTGTTAGTTGATTCTATTAGAGGGCAATAGCACTACTTTTGTGGGGACACTGGTGGTTCATTGGTAGAATCCTTACCTTCTATGCAGAAGACACCTGGTGTGATGCTATAGCATCAACACTGGACTGTGAATCACAAGATAGGCAGTTCAAACTCACCATTCATTCCTTGGAAACCCTCTACAGGCTCACTATGAGTCGGAACTGATTCAATGGCACTTAACAATAACAACAAATGCAGGAGAAACAGATTGATTTCTTATCAATGCACCTCATGGACAGCTACTAGGCATTTGCCAGTGAAGGCTTATGAGTTGCTATAATGCTGAGCAGGTTTCAGCAGAGCTTCCAGACAAAGATGAACTAGGAAAACAGACTTGGTAATCAATCTTCTTCCAAAACAAATATCCAATAAAAACCCTATATATTTCTAGTGTCTGATATGCAACTTATTATGAGAATGGTGTGGTTCTTTCTGTTGTGATGGTGTCACCATGAGTCAGGGGTCAAGACAGCAGCAGCTAACAACAAACACGAATTGCACTCCCACTTAGAATTGTCCAAGCTTACACATGCTACTTCACTTCTCTATGCCTCAGTTCCATTATCCTTAAGATAGCAATGAGAATAATTTCTGTTTTTTATGATTATCGTGAGAATTTAAAGTGTTAAAACATAAATAGTTATGAGCGCTTTGATGACCTAAGAACTGCTATTTATTATTGCTTTTTTATTAACTACTCTTATTCAACGTTAATAAGAGTATTGTGCAACTAATGTAGACAAGAAAGTATGTTTATCACTTTGAAATCTCCAGTGAACAGAACACATAATCTGTGCCCTCTTTTATTCTTTCATTTGAGAGAAAGTGGAGGTTATTTGCCATGGGGTCTACTCTGACTCACAGCGACCCTGTATAAGGTTTCCAAGGCTGTAAATATTTATGGGAGTAGAAAATCTCATCTTTGTTCCCAAAATATTTGGTAGTTTCAAACTGCTGAACAGAGTTCCTTTGAGAGAAGGTAGTCCAAGAAATAATTTTAATAGAAAGGAAATTAAAGTTCTCCAAGAACATCCATTTTTCCTTCTTAAGACAGAAAACAAAATGTTATCAACTGATAATGCCACCCTTAACTCCCTGCAGAACAGAGGAGCTTCTTAGATGCTGGCCCCAAAGAGGAGATTACATTTGGAAGAGGGAGATTTGTTTGAGAGTAGCTAAAGGGAGGGAATTTGCTATGAGTCGGAACCGACTCCACGGCACTTAACAACAATAACAACAAAGGGAGGGAATGGAGTTAAGCAGCCGACAGCTCAGGATCTTCTTGGATGATTTCATAGTTTTATACTGGGGACATGAATGAGAAGTTCTTTCACATTTCTTCAGTGGGCCACTCCAAAAGATGTCCTTAGAGTTTATCTATAGCTTCAGTTGTAGAATTCTTGTCCACCTGTCTACTTTGCCCATCAAAGAAAATCTTCCAATCCACAGTTAGTCTTGGGGAGGGTAAAGGATAAGGCAGCATTTCATTCCACTGTGATTAGTGTCTTGAGGGTCAACTAAATGGAGGGTCAACTGAAAACACAACAAAACTCTATCTAAGGACAAAGGGGACATCACTGGTCTCTAAGAGTTCTGCTGGCACTGGAAAGAAGTCATTCCTCCCCTTTATATGTGATTTAATTTCATTGAATAAAAGGTGGACATCAATTTTCTTTGGGCATGTCTGTGAATAACAGGAAAACAAATAAGTACTGCTTGAAAGGAAATGGGGATTTAAAAGCTATATTCTGTGTTCCAGAAAGATGCTGTGTGCATGATGAGTGACAACTGGGATCTTCAAAGCTTGTGGGGGTCATCTAAAGTACAACTATTGGAGTCTTCCCATCCACAGCAAAGAAGAGTGAAGAAAAATTGAAAGCACATGCAAACAATTAGGCCAATGGACTAATGGACCATACAAACCTGGCCCTCTATTATCCTGAGATCACAAAAACTAGATAGTCCCCTCTACCACTGCTGAGCTCTTTGAAAAGGATCAGAATTGACTGGGAAAAAAATGTGGAACAAAATTCAAAATCATCACAAAGACCAGATTTACTGGTGTGATAAAGATAAATTGTTGTTGTGTCATCAAGTCGGTTCCAACCCATAGCGACTCTGTATAGGATTGCCTATACAGAGTGAGCGACTGGTGAGCTTGAACCACCGACCTTGCAGTTCAGATGGTTTTGCAGTCTAGTGCAGTAACCCACAGCGTCACACCAGGATTAATGGAACCCCTGAAACTATGGCTGTTAGTTACTCTTTAGGGCTGACACTGGACTCATCCCACATAGCTCAATTTTTCAGCCAAACAATAGACAGATCTAGAAGATGGACTCTTGGTGTGGCATTGCAATTTAATGCACTGGACCGCAAGGCTGGTTTGAACTGCAAGGTCAGTGGCTCAAATTGACCAGTGGTTCCTAGGATACCCTTTATAGGGTTGCTATTTGTCGGAACCAATTTAAGGACACTTAACAGCAACATAAGCTGACTCCCATTTACTAGGGAAGTATGTACTCCTTAGAATGAATACACAATCCTTTAAAATCAAAAGGGCAGCATTTGCCTAAGGACAAAGTTCAGAAGGCAATAAAGGTTAAGAAAGAAGAAAGGATGCAAACAGGACACTCAGGGAGGAAGTGGGACAAGTGATGTTGCATGGTGAGAACTGCAATCATTGACATGCAACAAAATGTGCATGGATTGTTGAGTGGAAAGCCAATTGGTTCTGTAAACCTTCCCTCAATTCACAAGAAAGAGATAAAGAAAGAAAAAAGATGCTATGTGCCTACATACAGATGCCTTTATTTATTAGTCATCTATCAGGGAACTCAAATGCTCCCTTATCCCAGAGCTTCACTTACTCTGTCCCTTAGCCTTAAAGACAAATTTGCAGTGGAAGCTTTGCTGTCATCGTGGGGTGCCATCGAGTCATCAACTCATAGCAACCCTAAGCACAACAGAACAAAACACTGCCTGCTCCCGCGCCAACCTCACAGTCATTGCAACGTTTGAGCCCATAGCTGTTGCCACTGTGCCAATGAATCCTTTTTTGGGGTAGGAAGACCCTCCACTTTGCCAAGCATGATGTCCTTCTCCAGGGACTGGTCCCTTCTGATAATATGTCTGAAGTATGAGAGATGAAGTCTGGCCCTCCTAGCTTCCACAGAGCATTCTGGATGTACTTCTTCCAACACCTTTTGGTAGTTCATGGGAGTTTTAATATTCTCCTCCAACACCATAACTCAAAAGCATCAATTCTTCTATGGTCTTCCGTATTCAATGTCCAACTTTCACATGCATATGAGGTTATTGAAAATACTGTGGCTTGGGTCAGACGCACAACAGTCCTCAAACTGATATCTGTGCTCTTGAACACTTTAAAGAGTTCTTGTGCAACAGATTTCCCTAATGCAATACATTGATTTCTTGACTGCTGTTTCCATGAGTGCTCATGGTTGATCCTAGCAAAATGAAGTCTTTGACAAACTCAATCTTTTCTCCATTTATCTTGATGTTATTTATTGCTCTTATGATGAAGATTTTTATTTTCTTTACATTGAGGTGCAACCCATATTGAAGACTGTTGTCTTTGATCTTCTTCAGTAAGTATTTTAAGTCCTCTTTGCTTTCAGCAAGCAAGGTTGTATCATCTGAATATGTCAGGTTGTTAATGAGTTTTCCTCCAATCCTGATGCCTTGTTTTTCTTCATATAATCCAGCTATTCAGATTATGTGTTCAGTATATAGATTGAATAAGTATGGTGAAAGAATACAACTCTGATGCATTCAGTGTTTTAAACCATTCATAGCTCACTTGTTCTGTTCAAACAATTGCTTCTTGGTTAATGTACAGGCTCCCCATGAGTACAATTAAGTGTACAGGAATACTCATTCTCTTCCGTGTTGTCTATAGCTTGTCATGATCCACACAATCAAAAACCTTTGTGTAGTCAATAAAGTACAGGTACACATCTTTCTAGTATTCTTTGCATTCATTCAAGATCCACCGTAACAATGATATACCTCATTCCACATCCTTGTCTAAATCTGATATGATCCTCTTGCAGTTCCCTGTTGCAGCCAATGTACTGTTGCAGCTATTTAAAAATTATCCTTAGCAAAATTTTACTTGCATCAGATATTAATGACGTTGTTCGATGGTTTCTGCACTCCATTGGATTACCTTTCTTTGGAATGAGCACAAATATTAAAAATCGAGACCTTAATTATTTCTTCAGTTCCCTCAGCTTGACAAATGCTGAGGATATTCTTCCCTTTTGGCTTTCTAATTCCAGGTCTTTGTGAATTTTGTTATAATATTTGACTTTGTGTTCTCGAGCTGCCCATTGATATTTTCTATTTAACACTTTTACCTCTTCATTTTTTTCCATTTGCTTTAGCATCTCTATGCTGGAAAGCCAGTTTCCGAGTCTCTGTGGTAGAAACTAGCTCCCCTCAATCCCTGTTCATTTATTTGAAGACTGAGATTTACATAGTTTCTTTCATTTAAGAAAAAGTAATGTTTTAGAATAGAAGATAGGAATGGGATCTGGAAACTTTCTTTAAATGATTTTGAAACTGATTTTTGTTTGTTTCACTGGTGATAAGAATTCTGGACTATGAGTAAGTAGTCCAAAATGATAGGTGTGACTACTTGTCCTATTTATTTTTGCTGCTATAACAGAAATACGACAAACAATGGCTTGCAGCAGAAATTTCTTTTCCCATAGTTGTGGAGGCTGGGAGTCTTAATTCAGGGACTTTGGGAAACGCATTCTCTATTGGCCTTGGAGGCAAGTTGTTCTCTGCTGAGCTTTTGCTCCTGGACAATCTTCATGTGGCTTCTATCTTTCTTCCCTTATGTATGTTTCTTTCTCTCTGGCTTGTTTAATTTCTTTTATATCTCAAAACATATTAACTTAAGTCACATGCTACTTTAATCCTAGCTCATTAATAAAGCGAAGACAGTCTATTCCTAAAAGGATGAAAAAGACAAGCATTGAGGTTAGGATGTGCAACACGAATATTTGGAGGACACAATTCAATCCACAACACATTTTATTCTTATTCTATTCCCACAATGACATCTCCCTTGAATCTCTACAAAAAGCTGCTGGAGACTCAGGACCACCGAAGTCTGAGGTAACACCACCACCACCAGCGTGTCTTCCCTCTTCCCCCTAAAGTCCTATTTACCCTAAAATGGGTTTGATTTCAACAATGCAGAATAATAGGGCCTAGTCCCTTTATTTTCATATAAGAGCATGAGGTTTTTTTTAACCTCCCACAGCTTTCTTTCTTTGGAACTATTCATTCTTGGCAGTGATATTCTTAAACCAGGGAAGAATGAGGAAATTTCACTGTCTTGGTGAAATTACCTCATTTAGGAATAATTGGTATTCACAGAAGAGATGCACATTTTCATCCACCTAGTAATGAACAAATTAACAAGACACCTACTGAGTTGTGTTAACAAAATTACCAAATGTAAAAGGAACTAATTACTATCCACTTCATCCAGACAAACTCAAAACTGCATTCATAATGGGCTTTGTGCTGTCCTGATGTAGACTATGGGGAGAGGTAATGAACAGGTACCTACCTGGTGATCAAACGACCTGTCCTTGGTGAATGTTTGGAAGTGGCGTCTGCTTCTCAGTAGAGATTTCTTCGTGAAGCTGTTCTTTCTTATTGGTGAAGATGTTTGTAGCACTCCTACTTTCTTTTCAAAGATACATGATTGTTACCCATTAAACCACAGCCAAAGTATAGAGAGATGACTTTCAAAAGTTGCCATTTTCGTGAAGAGATTTAGGCAGCAAACTGCTTCTTTGATTTTGAAGTCAGATAGCCAAATTGTCAAGGGACTCCAGGTCCTGACTCTGAAAGGATTTCCGTTTAGGAATGATTCTTGATAAAAATTAAAGTAAGATTCTCATAAGAATACTGTGATTTTGGAGTTTATTCATATACATGAAATTCTTATTTGGGGGGATGTTTGAGATAGACTAGTGGTAGCTTCTCAGACTACACAATTGTTTGGTCCCTAATTCATGAATTTAGTTTAAACATCATTCTAAATATTTCAGTAATTCAAAAGGAAAGTAAAAGGGAGAGAAAACTTATTACAGAGGCAAAGATGAGGTGCTTCATTATTTTAAGGGGCCCTGGTGGTACTGTAGGATAGACATTGGACTGCTAATCCAATGGTCAGCTGTTCTGTGGGAGAAAGATGAGTCTGTGTGCTCCCTAAAGGTTAACAATTACAGGGAACCTATATAGAGTCACTATAAGTTGGAATTGACTCGATGGCAGTCAGTTTAGTTTTAGGTTTTGGCTTTATTCATTCAAAATTTCATTTTATTCATTCCTTCAGTAGGTATTGCTGATTGATGCCTACGTGCCAACTAATGTTCTAAATTTGGGGAATAAAACAAAAAAAGTAAAGAAAGTCTCTGTACTTAAAGAACTCAGATTCTGGGGAGTGAGACAAAAAGCAATCCAGGAAAATGAAATCTATGATTTCAGAGAATGGTAAATGTTATGAAGGAAGGGACCTAGAGGGGTGTGGGACATCATGGGGTAGGGTGGTCAGGATAGAGCTGAAGCTGCTCTTCCTGTTAACCCAGTTTTGTTCATCTAGATGTCATGTGCAAATTATTTGTTGTCATTAACTGCCCTCAAGTTAGTTCTGACTCATATCAACCCTGTATAGGGTTCCTTACGAGCAACTGGTGGGTTTGAACTACAAACCTTTGATTAGCAGTCCAGTGCTTATCCTACAGCATCAGACCAGGAGACTTATGAAAATAACCCATTCCCAATGTCCTTACCAACCATGGATTCTTGGATTCGATTTTCTATATTTGAGATTTTCATTGCTCAACAACATGCACTAAGAAGCTGTGTGTCCTCGACTACTTTTGCACTCCATAGTCAATCTCCCTCCAGCATGTAAGTGGAGTGCATTCTTCATTTGCCTCTAGGAAACCACAGAAGGATTCTTTTATAAAGATCATCCTTAGTGTGCTAAATGGCAACATACTGTGTGGATCTTAGCATTCACATAACCACACCTGACCACTGTGGGTTAAAGCACTGCACTGAAAGGCCAGCTTGAAGCACAAGGTTAGTTTTTCAAACTCACCAGCTACTTCTTAGAAATCCTATACAGGGTTGCTATGAGTCAGAGCCAATTCAGCAACACTTAACAACAACAATAGCAGCTAATCAGCTAAGTCCTAGTGGTGTTGGTAAGCTGTGGAGTCGGTTCCAACCCATAGCGACCCTGTATAGGTTTCCAAAGCTATAAAGCTTTACAGGAGCAGGAAGCCTCATCTTTCTCCCGTGGAACAGCTGATAGTTTCAAACTACTGACCCTGAGATTAGCTGCCAGATTTGTAACCACGAGCAGGAGAAAATATCATCTGGGATTCTAGTAAAAGAATTTCTCGGAGTCACCTACCACATATACAAATGCATTCGTAGTAGAAGCAAAGTAGGATTTAGGAAGAGCTCATGTTCTGTGTATTGAGATATTTATGGGGTTTATTAGTAAATGAATGAATGCTTGAATAAATAAATTGAATAGATCTATTGCTCTTGGAAGCTATCTCAGACTTTGTGGGTAGAGTCAAGATGTGCTAGTATAAAAACCAACAACAATGTATACACACTCAGCTCAGATTAATCATTTCCCAGAGCATGTGGCTCTATATGATAAGCACTGGACTATGAATACCAAGGTCTATAGTTCAAGCTTGCTAGCTGTTCCAAGGGAGAAAAATGAGACTTTCTGCCCCTGCAATGATTTAAAAAACTCAGAAGCCCTATACAGGGTCACTATGAGTCAGAACCAACTCCATGACATTCAACAAAAACAACGTAGCTACAAAAGCAGACTAGGTAAATTCTTCCCCATTTCTCCTATTCCAAACAGTTTTTGAAGTTCACTCTAAGTTAAATTCACCTCTTCTTTAAAGCTGGTTGTAAAAGAAATCTACCCCCATTCAAACTCTTAGCAGGAGGCACAGATTTCTAAATCTACAAACCAGCCATCCTTAACCAAAAAGAACAGATACAGGGACTTTAATTGCCAGTAGGTCTTTTTGTTAATTTTCCTGAAATGGAATTACTCTATCTCCAATTATTGCTTTATATGTACATATATGAGATACTTAAGCTTAAGAAATGTGTATAAATAGCTGTCATTTGCAATGGCCAATGCTGAGAATCCAGCTGAGGATGGGACCATGGCTAGCATTACGAGGCTTTCCCTGAATTCTCCAGGCTTTGTGTCCCATACAGCAATCCCTTTTCTTTCTTCTTCACCCTTGTATGACTTGGTCACCACTGTATCCTTCGTTCTGAACATATTTCGCGATACAGTGATGCTAGATGTTCAGTACAAATTTAAGGAAAGAAGGAAGGATTAGAGAAAGTGATGCTAGATGTTCAGTACGAATTTAAGGAAAGAAGAAAGGATTAGAGAAAAGGAATGATGAAGCAAAGGATTAAAGGAAGGAAGATGTGTCTTCTTATATTGCCTACAATTATAATCTGAGTGTCTCCTGTAGCACTCAAATTTTACATTTTATTCTGTTGTGCCCTGCCTTGGATGGTATCTGCCATTACCCTTGTGGATGCTTGCTTTTCTGCCAATTATCCCATAGCATCTGCTTTCTTAGTTAGTGGTGGTTGCTTGATACCCGAGAGCCTTTGGGAGTAGCTAAAGGCCAATCAATAATATGCTAATATTTTGGAGAGATTCTGCTCCAAAAACATAATTGTTGGAAATTTTATTCTATCATTTGACTTGAAGCACAGCATGTAGTTGTCACAAGGGTACATTTGCTCCGGGGGTGAATATGACATTGATAGGATTTAATTTCACACCCAATACAGCAGGTTGAAGAGCACTGCTACTTTGTAAACCTTGAGTTTTGTCTGCTGCTTGGTGCCTTTTTGTTGCCAGACTCTGTTTCCCAGTTTGCCCTGCCAAAACTGGCAGGCTATCAGCTTTTCAAAAAAATAAAAAATAAAATTAGGCACAGGATAAGATTTTCTGTAGCATATGATGAAAGATGAAAAAAAAAACCCCATAAAAGTACTAAAATGTCTTTATACAAAGGCAAAGACTATAGGCGGTTGACAAAGAGAGAAATGTATATGTGAGTGAAGGGGGTTATGACTACATTTAGATAAAATATGCTGGGATCGTATTCATTGCTAAAATACCATTCCAAAAAGATAAATATCATAAATAACTGGGTAAAAATGAAAAAAAGATGAAGAGGTGGTATCTATTTCATAGAGTTTATACACAAGGTCGGTTTGAACAGCAAGGTCCCAGTTCAGACTCACGAGCTGCCCCTCAGAAACCCCATGGAGAGTGACTATGGATCCGAATCAACTGGACAGCACTTAACAAAAACAACAACTGGACAGCACTTAACAACAACAACAACAACATAAACATGTGAAATAAAGTCTGATGTTAGACACTTTAAGAAATATAAACCATCTCCCCAAAATAGAGAATCCCCTTGGATAACAGGCATACTGCTTTTATATACTATTGCAATTAAGCCACAATTCAACCTAATACTTACTCAAAGCCAAGAATCCTACAGGTAACTCATTAACTTGTACATTGTTGTTATTATTGTTAAGTGCTGTTGAGTCGATTCTGACCCATAGCGACCCTGTATTCTTAGGAGCAGCTGGTGACTTTGAACCACAGAACTTGCAGTTCAAATGGCTTTGCTATATGGCACATTGACCCACAGCAAGGTGTGTGGGTTAATTAATTTCCTGCTGGATAGTAAATAGGGAAGACCTTAGAAGAATTGACACATTTTGAGTTATGGTGTTGGAGGAGAATATTGAAAGTACCATGGGCTGCCAAAAGAATCAACAGATCCATGTCGGAAGAAGTGCAGCCAGAGTGCTCCTTGGAGGCCAGGATGGCCAAACTTCGTCTCTCCACTTCGTACGTATTGTCAGGAGGGACCAGTCGCTGGAGAAGGATATCATGTTTGGTAAGGTGGAGGGTCAGAGAAAAAGAGGAAGACCCCCCAGCAAGATGGATTGGCCAAGTGGCAGCATCAGTGGACTCAAGCGTGGCAACAATGGTGAGGTTGGCCCAGGATCGGGCAGTATTTCATTCTGCTGTGCATAGGGTCACTATAAGTCGGTACCGACTCAATGGCACCTAACAACAACAACAACAACAACAACAACAACAAAGCAACAGTATATAAAAGCAGTATGCCTGTTGTCAAGGAGATTCTGTATTTTGGAGAGATGGTTTATATTTCTTAAAGTGTCTAACATTAGATTTTATTTCACATGTTTAATGTTGTTAAGTGCTGTCCAGTTGATTCTGATCCATAGTTACTCTCCATCGGATTTCTGAGGAGCAGCTGGTGAGTCTGAACTGGGACCTTGCAGTTCAAACCGACCTTGTGGTCAAGTGCTTATCCTATAGCACTTGAATTCACTTATTAATTTAGGGCTCCTAATAGTATTTGAATTTATTGCTGAGTCCTCTTGAGGAGGCAAAGGTGCAAAGAATAGATGTAGATTTTGTCTTAAGAGACTGGCTAACCTGAAGATTCACAGACAACTCTCATATAAAGCAGAATTTGATACCAAATGAATGGTACGAATCCAGTCTTTAGATGTTCAGAGGGAAAATTACTGCTTCTTCCTCCTATAATCAAGTCAAGTGATGTTTTGGAAGGTGGCATTTAACGGGGCCTTGAAAAGTTGATAGGAGTTCAGCACTGGGAGATAGGTGTGGTGAATATACTATAGAAGAGCGAATGAACAAAAGTGAGGTGACAGGAGGAAAACCTTCACTTTGTCCACTTCTTTACCATTACCCATGTCCCCTCATTCCTCTGCCTGGACAGCCAAGCTGGCAATCAGAGCGCCTCATTTTCCCTCTCTCTCCAAATTGAATGAGTCACTAAATTCTGCTAATTTCACTCCCTAAACAGTCAATAATTTGACTTTTCGTGTGTATTCACTGAATCTACCTTAGCGAGGATGTTGTAGCCAGTAGTGAAAACTCCTTTCTGATCTTCTTTTTTTCTGGATTATGCCATTTTAATCAACTCTTCATCAGGCTGCCTATAAGAGAAATGAGTCTACAACTCTCATCACATCATTCAACACTGTACTAAACATTTTTCAGTGACATTTTATTACCTATACGCTCAAATCTCCAAACTCCCAAGCACGGCATGTATGTCCTCTGTGTCTGGTTCCTTGTCTACTCTCCAGTTTTGTATGCAACCTCTCCCATCGCAATGGATTTTTTTTCTTAGTGGAAAATGGAAGATTACTTCTTTCCTTTTCTTTTCTTTTCTTTTTTAGTGTTTTATTGTGAATTATATAATAGTTTACATGGGAGAACATTAGTTTTACATTCATTCTATTATACATCGTATCATTGCCATGGTTACAATCCCCTCCATGCATCACCAACCAACCAAAGGGTATACTCTGCAAGCCTGCCCCTTACACTATCCCCACCCCCCCAAGTCTTCAGCACATAGTTGCTCTCCCTCTCTGGATCTAAAGCCCCCAGCTGCTCCATCTCTCCACGTCATTGTCTCTGCCTCCATCACAGGCATCAATCACTGTTTCTCTGGGTGGTCCTGCTCT
>NW_006408519.1:20449549-20472439 GCF_000296735.1 Chrysochloris asiatica | reverse complement strand
TCTTGTGTTGTGGCTCTTTTTTCTTGTGGGTAAATACCAAGTAGAGGAATTGCTGGATCATAAGGTATTTCTATTTTCAACCTTCTGAGGAAATGCCATATTGCTTTCCAGAGAGGTTGGACCATTTTGCAGTCCCACCAGCAATGCAAGAGTGTCCCAGTCTCTCCAACTACCTTTCTTTTTATAGGGAAATAACATAATTAAAAAAGATTGCTCCATTAATTTAATCCCTCTTTGCAGAAAACATTGAAGAGGAAAATGATTATATATTTCATTTAACGTCAACAGACATGAATTTGAATTCTGGATTTGCCCTCAAATGGCTATGGGATGCTGGGCTATTTACATGATCGGTTTTTATAATTTATGTAGTATAAAGATTCACAAATTCTTACTGAAGATTAAACTCAATAATACAAGGAAAGTACTTGGCAAAATTGCTGGAACAGAGTACTCCTATGCATGCTCAACAAATGGTAGGCTCTTTTCTTCTTGTCTCTTCTCTTGACTTCTCCTATATTTCTGTATTCACTCTCTTCATTTTTTCTTTCCTATTCTTTGAAGCCAAAAAATCTGATCAGAGGAAAGAAGGGGCAGAATTAGCATTTGAAAATTGACTTGTGCAGTAAATTGCCAATCCATATATAAGTGAGATACTTTGCAAAAGTTCAGAATTTAGTAGGAAAACAAATTCAAAAGTACAATTTCGTGGATGACCCACAAGATGTGTGAAAAAAAGATTAGAAACAAATTTATACCAGATATTTGGTTTAATATTACTCAATACTTAATGTTATCATGTTGGAGGAGAATATTGAAAGTGCCATGGGCTGCCAAAAGAACAAACAGATCTGTGTTGGAAGAAATGCAGCCAGAGTGCTCCTTGGAAGCCAGGATGGCCAGACTTCATCTCTCATACTTCGGACATGTTTTCATGAGGGACCTGTCTCTGGAGAAAGATATCATGTTTAATAAAGTGGGAAGTCGGAGAAAAAGAGGAAGACCCCCAATGAGATTGATTGGCACAGTGGCAGAAGTGATGGTCTCAGGTGTAGCAACTATTGTGAGGTTGACCCAGAACCAGACAATGTTTCTTTCTATTGTGCATAGGGTTGCTCTGAATTGGTACCAACTCAATGGCACCTAACAATAACAACAAATATTTAATGCATTTAAAAGTATAGTTCTCGGGAGGGTTGTTTCTATTAAAGTCAACACACCAATGGGAAATGTAAGGTGCTCATGTTCTCAACACAGAGCTAGTAGGGCCATTGTATTTATTGGCCAAAATAGGTAAAATGTCTGGGTTCTATATTCTTTCAAGTACCTAAGAAAAAGAAGTTTTAAATCTGTTAAGTGGATCAACAATGGACTGCAAACTACAAGGTTGTCGGTTCAAACCCACCAGCTGCTCCTTGGAAACCCTATACAGGATCACTATGAGTTGGAACTGATTCAACAAGACTTGACAACAACAACACAATCTATTATAAGAAACATTAAAATTCTAGTAGAAACAAATGAAGGAAAAGTGACTGCCAATAAAGTTTAGTGGAATATTGATGCAGGAGTGGGGCCATCATGGTGTTTTAAATGTCTCAGGAGCAGTTAGACCTCTTCTGAGAATCCAAGTAAATAAAGCTAAATGTCAGTAATGGCTCACATCTTCAGACACACTCAATTGGAAATCATCGGACAATCTCTTTGATATCTCAAGCGAGTAAGGTTTTGCTCAAGGTAATATAGAAACGGCTGCAATCATACATTGACAGAGAACTTCCAGAGGTTCAAGCTGGATTCAGAAGAGGCTGTGGAATGAGAGATATCATTGCTGATGTCCGATGGATCTTGGCTGAAAGCAGAGAATATCAGAAGGATGTTTACCTGTGCTTTATTGACTACGCAAAGGCTTTCAATTGTGTGGATCATGACAAGCTATGGACAACATTGAGAAGTATGAGTATTCCAGAACACTTAACTGTACTTCTGAGAAATCTGTACCTGGACCAGGAAGCAGTTGTACGAACAGAGCATGGGAACACTGAATGTTTTAAAATTGGGAAGGGTGTGCGACAAGGTTGTGTTCTTTCACCATACTTATTCTGAGCAAATATGTATGCTGAGCAAATAACACAAGAAGCTGGGTTCTATGAAGAAAAATGTGGTGTCAGGATTGGAGGAAGACTCATTAACAACCTGCGATATGCAGATGATACAACCTTGCTTGCTGAAAGTGAAGAGGGCTTGAAACATTTACTTATGAAGATCAAAGAGCACAGCCTTCGGTATGGATTGCATCTTAATGTCAAGAAAACAAAAATCCTCACCACTGGACCAGTAAACAACATTCTTATCAATGGAGAAAAGATTGAAGTTGTCAAGGACTTCATTCTTCTTGGATCAACTATCAACACTCGCGTAAGCAGAAGTCAAGAGATCAGACGACGTATTGCATTGGCAAATCTGCTGCACAGGAACTTTTTGAAGTACTGAAGAGCAGAGATGACAGCTTGAGGACTAAGGTGCGCCTGACCCAAGCCATGATATTTTCAATAACCTCATATGGATGCGAAAGCTGGACAGTGAATAAGGGAGATGGTAGAAGAATTGATGCCTTTGAGTTGTGGTGTTGGAGGAGAATACTGAAAGTTCTTTTGGGCTGCCAAAAGAACCAATAGATCTGTTTTGGAAGAAGTGCAGCCAGAGTGCTCCTTGGAGGCCAAGATGGCTAAGCTTTGTCTCTCATACTTTAGACATATTGTTCGGAGGGAACAGTCACTGGAGAAGCATGTCATGCTGGGTAAGGTGGTGGTTCAGAGAAAAAGAGGAAGACCCTTAACAAGATGGATTGGCCAGGTGGCATCATTGATGGATTCAACTGTGGCAGCAGTAGTGAGGTTGACCTAGGATCAGACATTGTTTCGTTCTGCTGTGCATGGGGTCGCTATGAGTCGGTTCTGACTCGATGGCACCTGACAACAACACAACAACAACATACACTATACACCTAGACTTAGTTCAAATGATTCTATGGCTCTATTTTGCTTAAGTCTATGATCAATACTCATGGAAGCAGCAGTCAAGAAATCCAATGATGTATATCATTAAACAAATCTATTGCGTAAGATCTCATTACAGTGTTCAAGAGCCAAGATGTTAGCTTGAGGACTAAGGTGCGCTTTACACAGGCAATGATATTTTCAATAAACTCATATGTGTGTGAAAGTTGGACAGTGAATAAGGAAGACAGTAGAAGAATTAATTCATTGAGTTAAGGTGTTTGATAAGAATATTGAAAGTACCATGAACTGCCAGAACAAACCCATCTGTTGGAAAAAGTGCAGTCAGAATGCTCCTTAGAAGTCATTGTGTTGAGACTTCATCTCTCATACTTGGGACATATTATCTAGAGAGACCAGACCCTGGAGAAGGAATTATGCTTGGTAAAGTAGAGGAACAGCAAAAAAAAGAGAGAGAACCCTCATCGAGTTGGATTGGCACAGTGGCATCGTCAGTGGATTTAAATGTAATGATTGTGAGGTTGGCACAGGACTGGGCAATATTTCGTTCTGCTGTGCATAAGGCCTCTGAGTTGGAACCAACTTCACAGCATCTAACAACAACAAGAACTTATATCTATGTGGGGAACACAATCACTCTGTAGGAGAAGCACTGGGCTTCAAACCACAAGGTTAGTGGTTTGAGTCCTCCATCCACTCATTGGAAGAAAGATGGGACTTTTTGTTCACATAAAGATTTGCAGTCTCAGAAACTCTATACAAGGTTGCTGAGTCAGAACTGACTCTGGCACTTGAAAACAATACATCTATGAATCTGTTGTTATTAAGTGCCTTCAAATGAGTTCTGATTCAAACAACCCTTTTTGGGTTTCTGAGGAACACCTGCATTCCTGGTGTGGTGCTCTAAAACAAGCACTGAACTAATAAACTTAATGTCTGTGGTTCAAACTCACCAGCTCCTCTTCAGAAATCCTATGCTGGATCACTATGAGTCAGAACCAACTCAACGGCATAGTTCATGTAATGAGAGTTAACAGCTTTGCCATTCTCTTTTATTATGTATATATTTTAAAAACTTTTCTCAACACACTTTCACCTGAAGTTGATTTGCTTTAAGCACACAATTGCATTTTTAGCTTTAAAATGGAAAAAAAAGAAATATGAGTTATACAGCAAGATATAAAACTTAAGCTATTAAGTAATAAATGGAGGCTTGCCCAATTAATAAAAGATTTGTAATTTCTCTTGAAATGAGTGAAGGAAAATGTAATTTGCCTCAGAGGAAGGGATATTTCCAGCTAGATACATTTATCTGAATGTGATTAAAAAAAAAAGACAATCGATTAAAACTAAAGTACATATTTAAAATATGTAGGGAAAAGATGCAAAGACTGAAAGAGTTAATTTCAGTGATATTAGATTATTGTTAAGTGCTGTGGATTCTGCTCCAACTCATAACAACCCTACATAGATAGGTTTTCCAAGGCTATAAATCTTGGCAGGAGCAGAAAGCCTCAGAAAGGCTCAAACCTCTGACCTTGTGGCTCACAGTCCAGCACTTATTGTACAAAGCAGGAAAGAAATTTCTTAAGAAGAGATATTCCTAAAGTAAAACAAGAAAGATCATCAAAACTTGATATAAAATGACTAATATAAAGATTTACACCCTCGGAAACCCTGTACAGTGTCGGTATGGGTCGGAACCAACTCGATGGCACTTAACAACAACAACAATATAAAATGGTAGAAATCCTGAACATTTATATTTTAATCTTCCTCAAGCAAGAAAGATGCAGGTAAGAATGTCTATAATTAGAAATTAATGAAGACCGTTGAGGAAAAGAAAAAAAAAAAAAATTTTGACAAAATAATACTTACCCAAAGCCTGAAATATGGAACGGTGAAAAATCACATGCACTCAAGGGCAAAAGAGAATTGGCTACGACTTACCGAGCTGCTTATGATTAATTCTGAGACATGCCAGGACATTAGAAACTTTCTAAGATGAGTTGAAAATGCAAAGAAGTATTGCTATTTGAAAGTAGCTTTATTAATCCTTATCTTGCCCAATAGGCATGATATCAATGCTTAATGAAATAAAGATGTTAAAATAGGTACAATTCTTTAGGAGTCAGTGTAGCTAAACCTATGCCCTGGAAATAATTTAGGCACTTGATGAGAACTGGATTGTTTAACTTTTGCACACCTGTAGGATCTTATGGTGAATAATAATAATAACCAATGTTTATTGACTGTTAGGAATCCTGGTGTGGCACTGTAGGATAAACACTGAGCTGCTACCCACAAGCTCAACTGTTCAAACCCACCAGTCACTCTTCGGAAACCCTATACAGCAGGGGTGGGGAATGTCGGCCCGAGGACCTTATGTTGTTGTTGTTAAAGCCGTTGAGTCAGTTCCGACCCACAGCAACCCTCTAGAGGGTTTCCAAGGTGAGCTTGAACCACCAACCTTGCAGTTCAAACTGACTTTGCAGTCTAGCGCATTAACCCACAGCGCCACACCAGAACTCCATAAGGCCCTTGAAATCATTTGGTCTGACCCTGCCAAGGCAACTGCAGTTCCAGCCATCACATTGGTGGGTAAGTTAATTAAATATTTTGACTGAAAATGGCAGGCTAATTTTTAAGTTGATAATTTTGTATGGCCTGCCAATGGTGTTATACATTTTGGCAGAGAAAAGATTCCCCACCCCTGCTATACAGGGTCACTATGAGTTGAAATCAATCTGAAGGCACTTAACAGCAACAATAAAATTGACTGTAAACTGTGTGCGAGGCACTTCTTATGTATACACTTATTTAATTCTCATGAGTGTCTTTTAAGGCATATGCTATTACATGGAGTCCTGGTGGGGCACTGTGAAATAATGTACTAGACCGAAGGTCGATTTGAACCACAAGGTTGGCGGTTCAAATTCACCAGTCACTCCTCGGAAACCCTATAAAGAGTCACTATGAATCAGAACCAACAATTACTATCTTTAGTTTACAGATAAGGAAATTGAAACATAGAGGTAAAGAAATTAGCCTAAGGTTAACAGCTATTTGTAACGAAACAAGTACATACTGAGTGGCAACAAATGGCTCAAAAGAGTTCATTCACTCAGACAGTAACTGTTTACCTTACTTTGTGCCAGACACTGGGCCTAGGAACAGGGATCTCCTGTATGAGCAATGGAGGTACACTTCCTGCTCTTGTGAGACTAGAATCTATCTTCCAAATATTAATACTAAGCTACCAGAGTCTAACGCAAAGGTAAGGTGCATATTGGTGAGAATGCATCCCTGACATACAAGAGGCATCAGACTGGCTTTCTTTAGGTCACTGAGCCTTGTTGGAGGATGAAAGGCCCTCGTTGATCTGGCTTAAGTGTTTACCAATGGCACTCAAGAATCTCAAAACCAGGAAAGTGAGATCCAAGTGTAGGATATAAGTTTCTAACTTCTTGAAGTTCTTGGAAAACATACTAGAAGTAGGCACTGGGGGCACAGTATACTGAAACAGCCAACTGTGCAGTCCCATTATCTAGGTATGAATCTCAGTTTTGCGTAGTGGTTACAAATAGGGCTGTGAACCTTAAGGTCAGCAGTTTGAAACTACCAGGTGTTCCGTGGGAGAAAGGTGAGGCTTTCTGCTCCCGTAAAGATTTACAGCCTCGGAAACCCTGTACAGGGTCGTTATGAGTCGGTTCCGACACATAACCAATGAACCAACCAATGTGAGTTAAACCAAGTTATTTAATCTCTTTATAAAGGAGGAAAAATAATAGGCACTAATTCAGAGAGTTAGGACAAGATCAAATGAGATCATATAGCTACAGAGCAGGTGTGACATGCATGTTGTGTTGATGCTAACGATGACAGAGTGACAATGATAATGATAATAATGGGGAAAACCAACCAGAATACGGACTGAATAAGATGATACATTGTTGGGAAACACACTCTCTTTTTGGTTTTCAAGAGCCAATTATTTGGTATTTGGGGCCTCGTTAAAATGCACCTTCTAACTGTGCCAGTCAGTGTGCTTGTCACCTTCCAAGAAAGGTAGCAGCGTGTTCGGGTAGTAAGACTCACTATTCCCCATTCAGTTCACTATGGTCCAGTCATTATCCTTGGACCTTATCATACATTTTGTTGTTGGTGATAAATGCTGTTAAGTTGGTTCTGACCCTGTATAGCTTCCCTGAGGTTGTAAATCTTTGTGATCACAGAAAGCCTCATTTCCCCCCATGGAGCGCTTTGTGGGCTTGAACTGACAACCTTGTGGTTCGCATAATTCCCTCAATGATCCTACCAAGAAATTGAGATTCAGATGATTGAAGAAGCAGCGAAAAGTAAGTGAGAACAGGAATTTGAAATCTTATCTGTCTGAATCAAAGTCCATGCATTTTTACTTTACTTTTCATTACAATGTCAAAAAGATGCAATTAACCACATAATAATAATAATTTATTATGCAAAGTTGCTGTTGTTAAGTTGCTGTTGAGTGGATTCCAAACCATAGCAACCCTGTATAGGCTTTCTGAGGAGCAATTGGTGAGCTTGAACCACCGACCTTGCAGTTCAAATGGCTTTGCAGTCTGGTGCATTAACCCACAGCACCATGCCAGGACTCCATTATGTGAAGTTGTTGTTGTTGTTGTTAAGTTCCGTCGAGTCGGTTCTGACCCATAGCGACCCTGTACAGGGTTCCCAAGGGTGTAAATCTTTACGGGAGTAGAAAGCCTCATCTTTCTCCCGCGGAGCAGCTGGTAGTTTCGAACCGCTGACCTTAAGGTTCGCAGCCCAATTCGTAACCACTACGCTACCAGAGCTCCTTTCATTATGTGAAGAATAGGTGCTAAATGTATCAAACCAGAATATGATGGCCTGTACTAACTTTCTGCAAGTATAGAGGGACAGAAGTTGTGAATGCAATCAGTGAGTGGAGGCGTGCAATTTTCACACATGCAAAATAATTTCCCCACTTATCTTTGACATGTCATCTATCTTTATAAATGATGCTGAATTAGAGGCCTTGTATACAGCAAACTAGTATTAGCTGGAAATACAGCTGTCCTTGATGTATCCAGGCTTCTACTTCTCATTGGTGTATGAATACTCTTACATGGAAGAGCTTCAGTGCTGAGTATCTTGTTCATGAAACAATGGAATGCAAGCAACTCTAAATAAAGATAGGTGAGGTGAAGATGTTTCCTCCTATGTTTCTATACTAAATATGGGTTACAAATACACTTTCAGCATAAGAGAGTAGCTGTTAGGGTTCTACTTTTTAACTGCAGGCAGAGAAAGAAGATTTTCAATAAAATACTGCAAAATTATCTGAGTCTGGAAAACAAAGTCATTTTGAATGACCTCAAATGTATGGAAGAGTTTCTGGTATAAAAATATTCCCCAACTCTTGACATTTTAAAGCAATTGTGCCATAACCTCTCTTTCCCTACACACACACATACATACACCTCTACATACTCCTATTAACGTTAATATTGTCCTGAACCATTGTACAACAAACAGAAAGCAAAAAGCCCAAACAGTTCTATAAGCACCAGTGTTCCAAACTCAAGGACACATTGTGCATAAGCATTATGCAAACTTTCATGTTGGTAAATTGACACTGATACCCCCCAGTCAACAGACTGGGGGCAAATACATGATCGCTTACTCTTGGGACTGGTAAAGTTAAGGAGTATAAGAAAGAGGATTTTTTTTTGTATATATAGTCTTCTTTTTGCAAAATTCTTTAAAGTTGGGGGGGGGGTAAGAATTTTGTAAGTTAAAATAGATTTTCCCACCTTGAAATCCATCAAAAGTTCAGTTTGAGTAACTCTTCAGAAAGAATTTAAGATCACCCCGCCCACCACTGGATTCAGAATATATATATAAATATATTGTTGTTGTTGTAAAAGGCCATTGAGTCAGTTCCAATCCATAGCAACCCCTTACAGGGTTTCTAAGGAGCAGCTGGTGAGCTTGAATCACCCACCTTGTGGTTCAAAACTACTTTGTAGTCTAGCTCATTAACCCATAGTGCCACACCATGACTATATGTAATATTTATATATGCTATTGTTAAGTTGTTAAATGCCGTTGAATGGGTTCCAACCCATAGTGACCCTGTATAGAGTTTCTGAGTAGTGGCTGGTGGGCTTGAACCATTGACCTTGTGGTTCAAACTAACTTTGCAATCCAATGCATTAACAAACAGCACCACACTAGAACTCCACATACTCCACATACACCTATATATAGGCTCCGGGTGTGGCACTGTAGGATCAGCATTTGAATACGAACTACAAGGTTGGCTGTTCAAACCCACAAACTACTCTTCAGAAAACCTATACAGGGCCGTTATGACTTTTCAATCACATGTATATCTACTTTTGTTGTTGGGTGCCCTTGGGTAGGTTCTGACTCATAGCAACCCTGTGCACAACAGTACAAACATTGCCCGGTCCAGCGCCATTCTCACAACTACTGTTACACTTGTGCCCATTGCTGCTGCCACTGTACCAAACCATCTCATTGGGGGTCTTCCTCTTTTTCACTGACCTTCCACTTTACCCAGCATGATTTCATTCTCCAGGGACTGGTCCCTCCTGGTAACATGTCCAAAGTATTAAAGATGAAATCTCACCATCCTTACTTCTAAGGAATGTTCTGGCTGTACTTCTAACACAGATTTGTTTGTTCTTCTGGTATCCCCTGGTACTTTTAATATTCTTCTCAAGCACCATAACTCAAATGCATTGATTCTTCTACAGTCTTCCTTATTCATTGTCCAACCTTCGTATGCACATGAGGCTATTGAAAACACCATGGCTTGGGCCAGTCTCATCTTAGTCCTGAAACCGATATCTTTGCTCTTGAACACTTTAAAGAGATCTTTAAATATACACTGTTGTTGTTGTTGAGTGCTTTCAAGTTGATTCCAACTCATAGCAACCTTCTTTAGGATTTCCGACGAGCGGCTGGTGAACTTAAACTACTGAACTTGTGGTTCAAACTGATCTTACAGTCAAATGCATTAGTCCACAGTGCCATGTCAGGACTCTACACACACACACACATATACTGTAAATGTATATGAAATATGATGGCAGTCAATTCACAGGTGAAGTCAGTGCTTTCTTGGGTTCTTCCCTCAACAACATAGGTCATGTCAGATTAGAAAGGGTTGTGAGATTCATTCTTAGGGTATAAAGGTAAACCATTTAGAGCAAGCCATATGGACTGACAGGAAGAGGCCCCATAACAAAAATATTAATAATAACACAACAACAACTGTGTTTTGTGTATGCATGTGTTCTAGAAAGATGTATGCAAATGTAAACAAAACACATTAATTTATTTTCTCTAAAGCATAAACAAACATTGCCTTGTTTGGCAGAATCTGCAAAATGCATATTGCTCCCTTTAGCTTTTTTCTTTGCTACAATAGAAATATGTTCTGTATTAAATCCATTGTTACTAGGAAATTAATCCCAAAATATGCCAGAGTGGCTTTCCATAGTAGTAAGAATCTTTATTTCATATTTAAAAAATGTAGCCTCAGCTAAACACATCAGTTGTTGGAAATTTAAAAAAAAATTAAGTTGAATGCAATGAACATACAAGATGATGCTGAAAGTGGGTAGTGGGTGGTATAGTTCTTTGAACACCCTGATGTTCAGGAGAGTTGTCTGTCAACTAGGGAATCTCGTCCCATGCACATGTACACAGGATGAGGCATCAAAAAGATATAGAAAGGAGAAAAATGGAGCCTCTGTTGGCACCTGCTGATGGCTGTCAAAAATAAATTCTTTCAGATGCACCTTTTTTTTCCCCTTTCTTTTTTGGTAGGCTAACTGAATTAGCAGATAAAGGTAATGTGGTTGACATAATCAATCTTGACTTAAGGAAAACACTTAATGAACTGTTTTACAGAAACCGGAGTAATTATAAGGCCAGAATGTGCCAAGGCAATCACTGTGGAATGGCTTCATTGACAAAGAAGTGAAGACACATGGAAGGAAAACAAACTAGGAGGAAGGAGGCAACAAATGATCCTGTCGTTCTTGGAGCAAAGTAGTAGGCTCTTTCCATCCTTAAGGTGACTGGACCATGATACACTCTATGTTACCTTCAAATCAGAATGTTATAAGAGCTTCTATTGTAAGGGGGTCTCAGGATGGGTTTAAACAGAAGTATTTTTGAAAATTTCTCTATTAGAACAGAGAGGCTACTCCTCATGTTATAGCTGTTGTCTGCAGGAACATGGGCCATACAGCCAAAACTTTTGTTGAAAATATCTAGTTGTGCTTATGGTGTTCCAAAGCCACCCTTTAATCTTTTCAAGGGAAAGAGTATACATTTCAAAGGGGTATGGACTTTGTCTGTTTTTCTCCCTGAAGTTCTGTAAACAGTGCCTGGCACATGATGTTGTTTAGTGCCACTGAGTTGGTTTTGATTCATAGTGACCCTATGTAGGGTTTCAGAGGAGCAGCTGGTGAGTTTGAATTGCCAGCCTTGCAGTTAGTAGTCCAGTGATTGTCCTACAATGCCACACTGGTGCAGGTTGCTCTTAAGTGCTGTTGACTCACTTCCAACTCACAGTGATCCTATATAGGGGTTTCAGAGGAGTGGCTGGTGAGTTTGAACCACTGACTTTTTGGTTCAAACTGACCTTGTGGTCCAGTGCTTATCCACACACATAATAGGGGCTTAATTATAAACGTCCACTGAATACCTTTTTTTTTTTCCTTTGGGTACTGACTTATGTGCCAGCTCTGTATGACATGGGCAAAGTAAGACAGAAGTCTGAAAATCAAAACTTGATTTGGTAGTGACCTCCTAGGCAAATACATGAGACTTTCTGCCTGCAGTGTCTCTGTCAAATAAAATCCTTAGACTATCATCAAACTTCCACTGAGGTGGAGCAAAAACCCCATTGTATGGTAGGATCCCACTTAGAATGTTTAACTTGGTAAAATCACAAGCCTGTTGAGTGGGTTGGGGTGCTAACTGAAAAGTTGGCAGTTGTAAGCCACCAAGATGCTCCATGGGAGAAAAATAAGGCTGTTTGCTTCTGTAAAGATTTACAGCCTCAGAAACCCAGAACTCAGAAACAGTTTTTCTCTGCCTCATAGAATTGCTGTGAGTCAGAATCAACTTGGCGGCAGTGGGTTTAGTCTTGGTTTAGATAACACAAAGTCAAAGAGATTGGAAATTGTGCAACTAAATCAAATCATCTGAATACAAATGGAAGCCCCAAGAAGGGTTTCGCAGGTTAGGGTGGCAGACATGTTCCAAGTGAAAGCCCAGAGAAACTCATTTCTGACATTGGTTATCTGGAAGGGAGGAAGAACAGAAAAAAACTAACATGGAATGGTGTTCTCACAAGAACAGAACAGAAAGAGATTTTCTTACCTACAAGACTACTCTGAGAGCCTAGGGTTGGTTATTTGCCTTTGAAGAAATGCATTCCTCTAAAGGAAAATTGTAAAGAAAATAGTAAGTCGTGGAGTACTATGTTAATTATAGCCTAATAGGACTCTAAAACCCAAAGTGTGCCAGAAAGAAATCAGATTGCAAACATCAGAATTCCATTGTTCAAGTGTTTCCAGACTGTATTCTGGCATTGGCTAAATTATGAGTTTGGGTTAGTGTTAAGAATAATGCAAGAAGGAAGTCTTCTTTAGGAGGCCCCTCTGTTATGATGCCAGATTGGATCCTTCTTTAGCACCTTTTGTATGAACATCTTGAAGGATCTCACATATGCTAATTAATTAATTCTCAGAGCAACCCCATGAGTTAGTAATGCAGCTCTGGAAACCTCAGGTTGAACGAGCTGAGGAACCGAGTAAAAATGCATTTGATTACCTGAGAGAGAAGCTTTTCTATTACCAGTTCCCTAAGAAAGTGTGAGAAAAAAATCAGGATATTCCTAAAATAGTATCATTCACTTGGAAGAAAACGTTGATAACATTCTTATCACCCTGTTTAAATATGCAGGAGAATGAACTTGGGACATATGTTTTGAGAACTTTAGAACTCTCTCCTTCTGTTCTTGAGAAACTCATCTATAGAGTTCTTTTTTATATTAGTTTTGCATCCCCTGATCATTTATTTACATGTGTTTGACAAAAGGGGATAAAACTCCCATAATTTAATATATTTTGTTGTTTGGCCACATCTGATGCCAGAGGGTTAAAACGTGGACTTAACTTTTTAAAGAAGGAAAAGTTGTGTTTACCGGGCTGCGCTCCAGTGGGGATTTTTTTTTTTTTCTCTTTCTCTGGCCATGTGTGCTTTGTCCATCTACAGGATTTTAGACCCAAGTAAGTAAACATGGTTTGGAATAATTTATGTGGCGCTTGTTTGGGAAATGATTGAAATATACTCCAGATTGGAAGATTTCTTGGGAAGTACAGAGCTGCTCTCTGCAGAGAGTCATTTCTGTGAACAGTGGGCAGGGGCAAAACCCTTCTGCCATTACAGCCTCTATGGATCTGGGGTCAAAGCTCCTAGTCTGGAGGGGGCTGCTAAGTAAGTTTGCTGAAAATAGCCCAGGATGTTTAACCTCAAAGTCAGAGTGTGCTTTACTTTTTCATTAAAATTCAAAGGCCCTCACCCTGTGGGCATCTGCAAGCTTTTGACTATGTGGGATGACTGGCCTATGTTTGACACTTGTCAAATGAAGTGGTGGCATTTGAAAATGTAGTCAGATGTTATTAATTATGAGTGGACTGCTAATTGCAATGTTAGTAGTTCAAACCCCACTAGTTGCCTCTTGGAAACCCTATGCAGGATCACTATGAGTCGGAACTGACTCTACAGCACCTAACATTTTTCAGTAAGTCTGAAAAATAGCCATAATCTTGCAGATCTGAATACTTGTTTCCAAGAGTTAGTTTCTTGTTTTTGAGAAAAAAAATGATACTTCATTTTATGCATCTAGCTCTTGTCTTCTCTCTCATCCTCTCTCATTCATGCACACACATACATGACACATACGCACATATACACATTTTTATTCAGACTAAATCTCGAAATGCTCTGAGAGCCCATCTGAGTGAACCCCTGTTCATATGTAAGGATGGAAGCCAAGCAAACCTGAATTAGAAGCCAACTTTTTGGTTTTAATTACCCCCTTCCAACGTCAGTGATTGTTTCAAAGGTTCCAGCTCTGAGTTTCTGTGGCTCTGGATCTCAAGCCCTACCTTACCCTGAATCCCAAGGAAATGAGACGGATGGTGTTAAACTAACCCAGATGACTCACAGAGAATCATTTGATTCTAGGACAAACTGTGAAGACTTTCATGACCCAAATTTTGTAACTATCTACCATCTTTGTGCTTTTGTTCAAAACCCTTGAACGTCATCTTGTTAATTATACAGACAGTTTAAACTTTTCTGCTAGCATTTAACACTACACTTGAGTGGCTAAAGTACTTGTATTAGAACAATTACAAAGGTTTTCAGTACCTCTGGGAAGCATTCTGGACTCAGTCCATCAGAACCTTCTAATATCAGTTCTAAATTCAGTGCCTTGGCATTAATTTCATGAGAATATGAGGGATAAAACTCACAAAGACAGTTGTCTTAGTTAAATTCATTTCCATTTCATTTATGTCCTATTTTGTTTGTTCTTCCTTATGAATTATTTTATGTTCACTCTGACTTGTACAATTAATTCCATTGTCCAAATTCCTTTGAATAAGACCAGTCAAATTGCATTATTATGCTACACAAAAGCAGTTGCCACTGGCACCAGAATATCTTGTTTTTCTCAGAGACAATGTCGATAGGAAACCTATCTTGCCTTCCATCAGTGGTAGTGACTTTAAACAGTCAACCAAGTCAGCTGCCTGAGGATCTAACATGCTTTTGAAGGTGCAGAAGCCAGGTCTGTTAAAGCTGGTAAAACAAAAGAGGTCCCCAAAGAATCCAATCAGTTCAGGTCTTGTCTTCTAACTCCAAAGGGTGAAACTGAACACATGCTGAAACCAGGAAAAAACGAAAGCACTCCTGCCACGCCTCTCCCAGTGGGAAGCACATACACTGTCGTCAAAACTCATAAGCGAAAGGTACAGGTCAGAAACTAGAATACATTTTTCCTTTCATTCCACTTGTACTGAGAAAATAAAAGGCTCCAGAACTTCTTAGAGAGAAGAACCACACAGTAAAGAGTACATACTTTGAAAGCTATTTCCCTGGGTTCACACCTTAGTTCTAGCACTTACCTTGCATCATGAGTAAGTTACTTAATTTCTTCATTCCTCAGTTTTCCCATCCTTAAAAGGAGCATAATTAAAGGACCTGCTCCACAGGGTTGTTGAGGCTTGAATGAGTTAAGCTGTATAAAAGCACACAGAATAATATGTCCTGGCATGGAGAAAGTACTACATAAGTTTTCTTTAGAAAACATAAAACAATGTAGGCATATGAGTATTCACTAACATCTTCACAGATTGTTAGACAGTTTGTCTAGTGCTTGATTTTGACTGTATGGGTCTATTCAATCCTCATCCTCACCTTACATATTCTGTTTTGTAGTCTAGAATCTTTTCTAGTAATAATGTGTTTTACCTGCCTCATTTTGAAGTCAGCTAAATTTGAACAGAAATATATCTGAATATAGTCTGTTGTAGTATTGAGTTCTATGAACAGTCTATGTTAAGATGCACTTCTGTTAAAATTTACTGGTGGAGTAGTAGAATACACCACTCTGCTGGAGAAAGATGAAGTTTTCTGCTCCGGTAAAGATTTGTAGCCTCAGAAATTCTATGGCAGTGATGGTGTGCCATGGAGTCGGTTCCGACTCATAGAGACCTTGTATAGGGTTTCCGAGGCTGTAAATCTTTATGGGAGCAGAAAGCCTCATGTTTCTCCCATGGAACCGCTGGCAGTTTTGAACTGCTGACCTTGAGGTTAGCAGCCCGACTCATAACCACTACATTACCAGAGCTCCTTCAGAAACTCTATGCAGGGTTGCTGCGAGTCAGAATCAAGTAAATAGCAGTGGATTTTTTTTCTTCTCTTTTCTTTTTCTATAGGATGCTGGCATATTTTTAGATTGTTCTCCCTTTGAAGTCTGATAAAAGATAATATTGTAGTCACCAACCAGAAATACACCATTTTTGCATTCCATGGGGGTCAACACAAAGCATAAGCAGGATACCAACAACAGTAGAGGAGAATGTTCCCATTTTCATTTACTTTTAAAATCTTCTTCAGTGCTATTCCCCAGTTACCTTGACAACTATACTTATTATTATTTAGAATGCCTGGTTCTGAATCTCCCAATTATAAAATTCACTATGCAGCTTCAAAAGCATACTCACACAGAATAAGGGGACACACAAGTTCACCTTACACTATGTGAATACAGAATAGTTTCTGATTTCTTTCCTTTTGCACTTGGATTATATAGTTGCAGTCACCAATTGGAACTATGCCAGGGTTTGCATTAATCTATGAGGTCAACATGAAGCCTAAGGGATACCAGAAAAGTTCCCTTAGGGTGATATTTCCTAGCAACCATGTCTGAATTTTACCGCAGTGTCTTTAGTAATTAGAAGGCAGGGCAGTGACAGTCCCTTAACTTCTAAATCTGAAATTGGCCACAGTCGAGAGTGCAGCAATAATTACAGTCACTGGGTGTTGGGAAAGATTATTGTCAGTATTCAATCAAAATGCTCCTGGAGAAGAAAAAGAAAAAGTATTGGAACATAAATGCAACATAACTTTTATTCGAGAAGTGGAATCAATTACTTTATCAATCATGACAAACCAACCAAACAAAAAGAATAAACTTCTTCTATGATTTGCATTGTGTGAAGTCTTAACATGTCTTTTTTTTTTTTTTTGCAAACTGAAGAGACGAATGTGCCAGCCCCCACATTTAAATAAACCAAAATAACTGGTGGTTTATTGATCCTGTTTTAAATGAGCTTGAATAATACCAATTCAAAACATGTCTATTAAAATGCTTAAGACATGTTACAGTTTAAAAGCAGGTTCTCTTTTATCATGTTTTAAATGATTTTTTTCTATGATTCATGGAGAAAGAAATAGATAGTTATTATAATATATTGATAATAGCACGAACTATCATTCAGTCCTCAAGAGATGGTTTAATATATTACCAAATTTCACCCTCAGATCAACCCTATGATGAGATACTATTATTCCAGTTTTGTAGATGTGAATCTGAAGTTTAGAGGAATTTAGTCACTTAAAGGTTAGATATCGGATAAATGCTAGAAGTATCGGATAGGACTAGCTCTAAACAATTTTAATCTTAAATATTGTTCTGGAAATGGTCTCAAATGATTCTCGTTCTCTTTATGTATGTGTATATATTCCTCATATATACAAAGAGAAAGAGAATCATTTATATATATGAGAAATACCTCTTAAATATTAAATATATATACATATGAATAATAACTATTTAAGATGTATTAGACTCATTTACCTTTCGATTCTTTATTTGTTCGGTAAAATTATAATTACATTCAGAGCACTATTTATCCATATCCACTCTTTATAAGTTAGTGTTACAAAAGGGTAAGAATAGATTCTAGATACAAAAGAGCATTAATCCATCACAGTTTATTCTTTGAGTGGAGTTTAATATGCCCACGTAATAGCCAAATTTAATAAATGTTGGAGCTTGAAGCTTATTTATAATTATACCTCTCTCTCTTCCAAATTTTGAACTAAAATAGGGGCCCACATATTAGCAGTATTTTGAATAGCTTGGAACCAAGGACAAATACTCGTTTCACCCCTGGTCACAGAGCAGAAGGGGAACCACAAAACTTCTGGGATTGAGGCAAATTACACTGCGTAGATGGACACGTGGAATAGACATGGCTATGAACCATGAACAGCCCTGGATGACAGCCCAGTTCCTCAACCCCACTAACCAGTGGAATCTTCCTTCCTCCTTTCTGGAGGAGATATTGAAAAATGTAAAGGCAAATGATAAAATAAATTCAAAGAAAACTTAAATTTCCTTTAAGGTAAAGGCAATATTCTAGGGGGAATGAGAACATCTTTCTCAACAGAAAACAAATAAAAAAGTTGTATTCTTATTAGATTCAGAAATTTGCAATGATAATTTATCAATGATCAGGGGAAAAAAATTTGGAGTCAGACAGGGTTCAGATGCACTCGTCCACTTCCTGGTTTAGGCTATCTAGTAAAGAGCTAACTCAAACTTTCAGTTTCTTCATCTTTACTTTCAGAGTTCATGCTTGTCTGAATATTAAGAGATAATATGTTTAAGACATATGTGTTATTATTATTAGAAGTTTATCTTGAAAATTAAAGTCTTGCTGAATCAAATTCAAGTTCAGTTAGGATATTTTGAATTCCTACTTTGTGAAAGACTCATGTGTTATCTTATCTACTCTTTCTCCAAATCCTTTATGCTATGTTTTGTTATCTGGAGTCTCAGCCGATGAATTGGAAACTTGGAGAGATGAAATATCTCATCCAAGTCCACCTCACTAGTAAGCAGAGCAGGCATTTGAACTCGTATCTTCCAACTCATGCTAGTTGGCACTATCCATTCTCATTCAAATCTCGTGTTTCAACTTCTAGTTCCTGAATAAATCTTGTAGAAGGGATATGGCATACTATTTATAAATGCTTATAAAAATCCTTGTGAATTACAAAAACATTATCTGAATAAGAAGTACAGTCTTTAGGTATTTATTCCAATCTCAGTATCTTTACAGTTGTCCCAAAAGTTTATTGCTTCCTGAGATACAAAAGTAGCTAACAGAGTCTTTACTTTGAGGACCTTTCATTTTAGTAAATGAACCATAATAAATAGTCTATCTTTGCTACAAAGCCCATCATAAATGTCACTACTCACTTCAAGACTTCCCTAAATCTACAAAATAAATATATTCAAGGGAGACCTTAAAATTTTAAAGAAAATAATAATAATGTACTGGTATACAAGTATGCAAATAATCTTTCCCTTTAGAGTTCAATCTGTAGGGTCGAAGAACTATTGCTAGTATCTCCAGCTTCTTTACAACGTCATCTGAACCTCCCATATACTTGTTGAAGTGAATGTAATATAAAAGATTGTATTCATAAGATAATTTCAGAACCAAGAAACCACCAACACACACACAAATTAAACAGTAAATCAGCTCAAATGTGGGCTAATGCAGTTTAAATTAATTTATCAAACTAGGAAGGAAGTGACTACAACCCAGAAAATGATCCATCTGAGATAAAATGTTCAGCAAATGAAAATTATTATAGTTTGGGGAATTATCTATGAGTTTCTTTTTTTCTAAGATCTTAGTCTGAAGCCATTTCAATTTTGTATTTGGTACATAGAGTGCATTTATCACAAAACTGTTGATAGGTTTAACTATAGGGAATGGGATGGTGATCTCAGTCACTCCCTTTGGGAGTGAGATTGCTTCATTAAAGCTGAAATAAAAATAGGATGATGTTGGATTGTAGCGGAGAGGAGCCAATACAGAAAATCAAGGGCATTGGTCCCCAGGTTCTGTGAGGTTCAGCCGCTTTGATGAAACCAGGGGGTATTTGCTGCTCTCATACTTGATGAGGAAATCAGGTGGAAGTAACAACTCTTGGGATCATGAATGAGCTTTGAAATGGGACTTTTATTTATGCTCTTATGATTCATGCTTCCTGAGTGGTGAAAGTCTATATCACAGCATTCATTTTCATCATAGCTATCAGTGGGATGCTCACAGATGGAGTGATTTGGTAATAGATGTGTACTTCTTTACTATAGGAGTATCCACACATGTAATAAACTCATTGTAAAATGAGAGATGACATTTTTCCTTAACTGGATAATTAACTCTCAAGTATCTTTGTAACCAAGTCCCTGTACCTGAGAATTATATAAATGTTTGCTCATGATATTTATATTGATTAACTGACTTGTTCATATAGTCAGTCACATAATAATATTACCAGTCTAAATTCAAAGATTAATTTTTAAACAAGATTGCATCACAATTGGTTTAAAGGGTTACAACAACAAAATAAAACTTGATATTATGCTTATGTTGTTGTTCTTGTCGTTGTTAAGTGCCGACTCACAATAACCTTACCCAAAACTAAACCAGTCGACTTGGGAGTTGATTCTGGTTCAGGACAACCCCGTGTTGCAGAGGAGAACTGCTCTGTACAGTTTTCAAAGCACTTCCAGGATGGGTTTTAACTGCTGATCTTTTGGTTCATAGGTCAACTTTTCACCTCTTATGCCACACAGAGACTCCTGAACACAATATTAAGGGATGGATATTTAAATTAACTCAATTCAGGGTTTAAGAAATGAGGGTCCGAGAGTTTAAATAACTCACTTATTTTGCAAAATTCCTACCAGGCAAGAATGCATGAGCTTAGCTCTCCTGACTTCAAGTCTAGTGCTTCTGCTCTTTGTCATTATCATTCTCTTCTTGACCCTTCAATACTTTGTACATTTATTTTGTCTTTTGGCACTATTTCCTCTTTGTACACATACACTTTGTTCATTTCTTTTTCTCCTAGGTATTTTGTCTATTGTAACAATTTGCAACTGCTAAATGACTGCTGATTTCCTTTGCTCTAGTCTCAATATGCTACCACTCTTTTTTTTTTTTTTTTTTTTAAAGGAAAGGTTAGCTAAGAGTGAGACCAGTATAATTTTTTTGCTCAATTATATTTAGAAAATCTGATAGGTTGCCTGCAAAAAAGGTTTTTTTTTTTTTAATGTTTATTGTGAATTATGTGATAATTTACATGGGGGAACATTAGCTTTACGTTCATCCTATCGGATATTGTTTCATTGCCATGGTTAAAATTCTCTCCATGCATTATCAGCCAACCAAAGGATATACCCTGCAAGCCTGCCCCCTCCCTCCCCCCCATAGTCAGCACACAGCCCCTCTCCCTCTCTGGGTCTAGAGTTCCCAGCCACTCCATCTCTCCATGTCATCCTCTCTGCCTCCATCTCTGGAATAGCTGCTTCTCTGGATAGGGTCTCACATTACACTTTTATCCCTTGATGCATCTAGGGACCTCTGCTCCTTGACTGCAAAGTCAATCACTCCCCTCCTTCTGCTACAGAACATCTACCTTTACTTTTCTAACCCTCAAAGTCAGTCCTGATAACAATGATTATTATTCACCATTGTACCACAAGGGACCTATGCCTATCTCCTTTCATTAGTCCCACACAGACAGAATGGATACTACTTAGTGGAGATTCTACCTTCCTCCGTGCCCTCTGGATCTAGGCTCCCTCTTGAAAGCTTGTAAGTCAGTCACTTCTTGTCTTTGTATCCACCCACCCCCCACCCCCCATTTTGGGTAGCCAATGTCCAAGTTGCCCATCCCTGTCTACTCTGTGTATGGAGGGGGTGGGAATGACCCTCGCTATAAAGATTGATTCCCTCTTTTGAGCTACTGCATCCATAAGTGTAGGTCATGTTCATCAAATTGTATCAGATTACTCTTTTTTTCCTCTTTCTTCTTCTAGTTGAGCTGTGATCATCCAGTCATTGAAGCCAGGTCAAGTGGGTATTATCTGCAAGTGTGGGTGTTCTTATGCATGTACCTTCTCTTCTTATTAGCTGGACGCTTCACTCTCCACTCTAGTCCTCTGTGGCTATGTCACTGACTCTGGGCTCAAGAGTCCCCAGGTCTTGCGACACTGCTGGCTGACCAGGTCTCCACCTGGGTTCACAGGAGCCTATTGAACATTGTAGCTTGCAGCTTCATTGCTGTTTTTCCCTCATTTCCTCTTATCAGTGATGAATGTGGTCACCAATCAGAGTGCATGTCTGCTCGTGTATTCCCATTGAATCTTAGTCTTGGAAGAGGGTTTGCCCTGAGGGAACCCAACCACTTGCCTTGATGTCTCCTGGGTGAGTAACTTGCTTGTTCTTGTAGAAATTAGTCGGTCTGCATTATTGTTTTGTATTTTCCCTGTTGGTCTTTCTTTTAATAAGTAGCTTCTGTTCTTCTAGTCACTCCAGGTTGGTCTGCTTGTCCTTTCAGGTGGAAATTTCCTACCTCAGAAGATTCTGGGTGAGGTTCAGGGTTCCATCTATGGTCTTATGCAATGCAGAGGCGAAGCCTCCCTATCTGGGCACGTTGTAGCCCCATTTTAGGTATTCCAATCAGTTATAGGCAGAAGACAGACTTACAAGCTTTCTATGATGATATTTCTGGCTATCCCTTTTTCTCCCCTCAAGTGTCTATTTTATAATGGTATGCCAGGGAAACGAAGATTCAAAAGACAGCCAAGCATCTTAACATTATTTCTCCCCTTTTGCCCATTCCAACCATGTTTCAATCCCTGTATTCCAGAGCCTTGTTGTTCCAAGGTTGTGAATACATCATTATTTACCTCTGTCCTGATTAGCCCATGCAAACCTGCCTAATTGTTTTCCAGTCTGCTTTGTTCTTCCATTCCCTTCCCCCTTCTTGTGTATTGCCCCCACCCTAGCACCCAAACTATCCTGTGTCTATCCCCTACCTTGTGCTCCACCTTCCCCTCACTCCCCTCACCCCACCCGACATCCTGGTAACCAGCAAATAATCCCCCTCCCCCCGCTTTAGTATGGGTTCTTTTTCTTAGTCTTTTACAGTAGTGGTCCTATGTAGTATTTCTCCTTTTGCGACTGACTAATTTCACTCAACATAATGTCCTCAAGGTTCATCCATGTTTATGTGCTAGCTTACAGCTTCCTTGTTGTTCTTCAATGTAGCATAATATTCCATTGTGTGTATGTATCACAGTTTGTTTATTCATTCTTCCATTGATGGGCATTTAGGCTGTCTCCATCTTTTTGCTATTGTAAATAGTGCT
>NW_006408519.1:20446035-20447841 GCF_000296735.1 Chrysochloris asiatica | reverse complement strand
CATGGGAGAACATTAGCTTCACATTGATCCCATCGTATATCATTTCCTTGCCATGGTTACAATCACCTCCATGCATCATCCACCAACCACAAGGTATACCCTGCAAGCCTGCCCCCTAGTCATCAGCACACAGGCCCTCTCCCTCTCCAGGTCCAAAGTCCCCAGCCACTCCATCTTTTCGCATTGTCCTCTCTGCCTCCATCTCTGGCATCACTGCTTCTCTGGGTAAGGTTCCGTTATCCGCTTCTCCCTTGATGGTCCCAGAGACTTCAGCCCCTAGACTTCAAAGTTAATCACTCCCCTCCATTTTCTACAAAATGTCTACCTTTACATTTCCAGCCCTTACAATCAGTCTTGATAACAATTATTCACCATTGTATCGCAAGAGACCTATCCGCATCTCCTTTCCTCAGCCCCGCCTAGAAAGATTGAATACTACACAGTGGAGATACTATCTTGCTCCAGGCCCTCTGGATCTAGGTTCCCTCTTGAAAGCTTGTAAGCCAGTCATGTCTTGCCTCTGTAATCACTCCCCCCGCCCCGTGCATTCTGGGTAGCCAGTGTCTAAGTTGCCCAGCCCTGTCCTCTCCTTGTGTAGAGGGGGTGGGAGTGATCCTCGCTGTAAAGATTTGTTCTCTCTTTTGAGTTACTGCTTCCATAGGTGTAGGTCAAGTTCATCAAATTTTATCAGATTACTCTTTTTTTCCTCTTCTTTCTTCTTCTGGTTGAGCTCTGATCATCCAGCCATTGAAGCCAGGTCAGGTGGGTATTATCTGCAAGTGTGGGTGTACTTATGTATGTGCCCTCTCTTCTTATCAGCTGGATGCTTCACTCTCCACTCTAGTCCTGTGTGGCTATGTTACTGACTTTGGGCCCAAGAGTCCCCAGGTCTTGCCACACTGCTGGCCAGCCAGGTCTCCACCAGGGTTCACAGGAATCTATTAAACATTGTAGGGCTTAGCTCTCAGCTTCATTGTTGCTTTTTCCCCAGTTTCCCTTACCAGTGATGAACGTGGTCATCAATCATAGTGTGTATTCCCATTGGGTCTTAGTCTTCGAAGGAGATTTGCCCTGAGGAGACCCGACCACCTGCCTTGAGGTCTCCTGGGCGAGCCACTTGTTTGCTCTGTCAGTCTTTCTTTCAGGGAGTATCTTCTGTTCTTATGGCTACTCCAGGCTGGTCTGCTTGTCCTTTCAAGTGGAAATTTCCCCTCAGAAGATTCTGGATGCTGTTCAGGATTTCACCTATGGCCTTGTGTAATGCAGAGGCTCCTCTGGAAACCGCCTTCACTGGGCACGTTGTAGCCCATTTTAGGTATTCCAATCAGTTATAGGCAGAAAATGGACTTACAAACTTTCTATGGTGATGTTTCTGGCTATTCCTTTCTCTCCCCCTCAAGGGTCTATTTTACAGTGGTATGCCTGGGAAACCAAGATTCAAAAGACAGCCAAGCATCTTAACATTGTTTCCCCCTTTTCCCCATTCCAACAATGTCTCAATCTCTGTATCCCATAACCCTGTTGTTCCAGGGTTGTGTATATATCATTATTTGTCTCTGTTCCACTCCAGCTTCACATTCATCCTATCATATTACATTTCATTGCAATGATTACAATCCTCTCTCTGCATCATCAAATAGCCAAAGGATACACCCCACAGGCCACCCCCCACCTCCCCTCCAGCTGTCAGCAAACAGCTCCTCTCCCTCCCTGAGTCCCGTGTCCCCAGACACTCCATCTGTTCATGCCAACATCTCTGTTTCCACGCCTGGCCTCACTGCCTCTCTGGGTAGGGTCACACTTTCC
>NW_006408519.1:20445148-20445935 GCF_000296735.1 Chrysochloris asiatica | reverse complement strand
GTGAGATGATATCTCATTGTTGTTTTGATTTGCATCTCTCTAATGGCTAGTATGGCGCTGTGGGTGAATGGGTCAGACTGCAAAGTTGTTTGAACTACAAGGTCAGTGGAAACCCTGCACAGGGTTGCTATGGGTTGGAATTGACTCAACGGCACTTGACAACAATGGCTAGTGATCATGAACATTTCTTCATATGTTTGTTGGCTGCCCAGATCTCCTCCTTGATGAAGTGTCTGTTCATGTCCTGCACCCATTTTTTAATTGGGTTGTTTGTCTTTTTCTTGTAGAGGTGTTGTACTTTCCTATACATGTTAGAAATGAGTCTCTTGTGTGATGTGTCATTGCAAAAGATTTTTTCCCATTCTGTGGGTTCCCTTTTTACTCGTTTGGTGAAGTTTTCTTTTGCACATAAGTTTTTAATTTTTAGTATGTCTCCATCATCTGTTTTGTCAACTTCTGTTTGTGTAGTTTTCATAATGTTTGGTAGTCTGTGTATTCCCTGAATCAGCGCCCTCACTTTTTCTTATTTTTCATTGATGGCCTTCATAATTTTGGGATTCACATTTAGGTCTTTAATCCAGCTGAGTTGGGTTTTGTGTAAGGTTTAAGGTAAAGGTCTTGTTTCAATTTTTTGCATATGTCGCTTTCCAGTTCTGCCAGCATCATCTGTTGAAGAGATTATGACTTTCCTGTGTGATATATTTAGGTACTTTGTCAAAAATCAGTTGGCTGTATGTGGATGGGTTAATTTCTGGATTCTCAATTCTGTTCCACTGATCAATGTATC
>NW_006408519.1:20428351-20444263 GCF_000296735.1 Chrysochloris asiatica | reverse complement strand
ATCCCTGATATGAATCCCACTTGATCATGATGTATTATCTTTTGATGTGCTGCTAAATTCTGTTGGCTTGGATCTTGTTGAGAATTTTTTTCATCTATGTTCATGAGGGTTATTGGTCTATAATTTTCTTTCTTAGAGACGTCCTTCCCTGGTTTTGGTATGAGGGTTATGCTTGCTTCATAAAATGTATTAGAAAGTTTTCCAGTCTCCTCTATCTTCTGGAATAATTTGAGTAGAATTGGTGACAGCTCTTCCTTGAACATTTGGTAGAACTTACCAGTGAAGTCATCTGGGCCTGCACCTTTTTTGGTTGGGAGTTTTTTGATGACATGATCAATGTCTTATTTTGTTATGGTTCTGTTCAGGTTTTCTGCTTCACTGTGTGTAAGTTTAGGTAGGTTGTGTTTATCTCCATTTCTTCTAAGTTTTCAAGTTTGTTGTAGTACAACTCTTCATAGTACTCTGTTATTATCCTTTTGATTTCCTTTGGTTCTGTTGTGACATCTCCAGTGTGGTTTATTCCGTGGTGGGTCTGCTCCCCGGCTTGGTCTTGCCATTTAGTCTTGACCAAGTTGTTGGCTCTGGGCCACCGAGCCTAGCAGATTTAAAACTATGCGGTTTCTTATTTCTTCTACAAGTCCCACTAGCCATAAGCCTTCAGACTTTTAAAATATTCCTATCTGTGTGATTCAGAGTTTTTGATCTCTGCCCTGAGCCCTCTTTACCTGGTATTCTGTGGTATTGCTGATGGCTAACTTCACTGCGCCTCTACCCTATCCGCCATCCTGTTTCTTTGCCTGTAAAAACTTTTTGAAGTAAACAGCTTCTCAAAAGCTATTAGAAAGTAACTTTTAAAAACTTATTTTGAAAGACTTGACAAAATTCAAAAATAGTTTTATAGTATCAAATACTTTAGATAAAATGAGGTTTTAAATTTGATAGTTTAATTATTGTGCTATGCTATACAGAAAAACTAAAACATGTACACATATATAGGAATGGGTCTTTTGCTTTGAACTTCTCAGTTAGGGTGACTTTAATAATTGTGTTTTGAAATCTTACAAGATGCTTATGGTTTGAAATTGGCATTTTGTTAGCACTTTACTGTAACTTTTTCAAATGTGTCAGTAGTAAAATTGTGATAATTCAGAAAAATGCCAAACATAAAAAATATCTTAAAACTAAGACTGATAGAAAATATATTGTTACGTCTTCTTAGATAAATAATCATGAGGTATATATATGGTCAATAAAACAGATTAGAAAATGGAATGTAATTGATGAACTCATCTAAAGTAAGCCCAGCTGAAAATAGACATGATGCTGCATCTCACTGAAATATCTGCTCCGTGTTATAATGTGCAATGCTTTGTATCCAGACATAATGTACTATTACTATTGCCATAGTATGCAGTGCACTTTCCTATATGAGCACCTTAATTTCTTTACTTAATTGATTATTTCAGCTCCCCAAAACCAGGTAGACATCAACTATGGATATACAGCTATTGGGTAGGGTTCTGGGGTTGTCCTACATCACTACAGGTGACTAACTACATCTTGGAAGCAAGGAAAGAAGAGTAGTTAGGAAAAACAGTAAACACAAGCTTGTTGATATTGCATTTAATTCAGACTCCTAGTGACCCTGTACCACAAAAACCAAACTCACTAGCATTGATTTGATTTCTTGACACGATGCTCCTTAGGGTTTCTCAAAGTGTAAACCTTTCCTGGAGCAGACAGCCTCATCCTTCTGAGGAGCAGCTGGGTTGGTGGGTTTTAACCACTGACTTTGCAGTTATCAGCCCAATGCCTAACTGACCCTAAGTTGTTCTTGTTCTGAGTCATAGCAACTCTATGTAGGGTTCCTGAGGAGAAACTGGTGGGTTTGAACTGCCAGACTTGAAGTTTGCTGTCTAGTACCAAGGAGCTCTGGTAGCGTAGCGGTTACGAATTGGGCTGAGAACCTTAAGTTCAGCAGTTCAAAACTACCAGCCGCTCCACAGGAGAAAGATGAGGCTTTCTACTCCCGTAAAGATTTACACCCTCGGAAACCCTGTACAGGGTCGTTATGGGTCGGAACCGACTCAACGGCACTTAACAACAACAACCTTTCTACTGTGCCACACCAGGAATCCAAAGGACAGAGTAAAAGTGTCCCACTGGGTTCTCAAGGATTTAGCAGATCAAAGTCACCAGCCACTCCTCGGAAACCCTATGCAGGGTCCCTATGAGTTGGAATCGACTTGATGGCACTTAACAAGAACAACAACATGGGGCTTTCTAGGCTGCAGTTTTTACTGGAGCAGATTGCCACATCTTTCTCCCACTGACCAACAGTGGGTTCAAACCACAAACCTTTTAGCTGGCAACCAAGCACTCAACCAGTGTGCCAACACAGCTCTGGAGAGACAATGGGAATACTAATTCATGATCAAGGTCAGTGGCTCCTGTGCACCAGCTTCTGCATAAAAGATGAGGCTTTCTGCTCCCACAAAGATTAACAGTCTTGGAAACTTTAGACAGGGTCACTATGAGTCAGAACTGACTCAAGGACACTTAACAACAACAACTACTACAACCACCATCTGTTAAGAGTGTTAAAAGGGCATTGGAGGTTCTAAGTACTGTAGATTCAAGCCAGCTAGGCATAAACAATTGGATAGAACAACTGCTCAGCAAAATCTAAAAGCACATAGTATCTCTGAAAAACACAGAGAAATTTGTAAAGAAAAACAAGTGGAAAAGAAGATACTACAAACTGAATAAAAAGGGATGGAGTGAGGTACAGAAGTTTATCAGAACAACTTAAAGTATATGAACAATATTCACATTCTAAGAGGATGGTGCAGGACTGGGCTGTGTTCTGTTCTGTTCTGCATAGATTCACTGCGAGTCAGAACCAATTCTATGTTGTTAAGTGCTGTTGAGTTGGTTCTGACTCATAACAACCCTGCATAGTGTTTCCATGAAGCAGCTGGTGAGTTTGAACCACTGACCTTGCAGTTAAAACTGACTTTGTGGTCCAGTGCTTTATCCCACAGCACCACACCAGGACTCCAATTCTAGAGCATATAACAACGATTAATTACAAGAAAAAGCATGATATACATTATGGAAAATAAATCAATGAAGTACCCAAAACTTGGGAATTTCTCCCAGAATTGAGATGGAAGAAGAAAGATATAAGAACAGTGAGTAAGGTCAGCACAGATATGGAAGACGAAATAGAGATTAACGTAAATGATTAAGTGCCCCTATGGAATGAAGTAAGGAGCTCTATTAGCGTAGTCGTTACATAGTCAGTCTGTAAACCTCATGGTCAGGAGTTTGAAACTACCAGCCATTCCATGGGAGAAAGATGAGGCTTTCTGCTCTTGTAAAGATTTACAGCCTTGGAAACCCTCTGTAGGGTGGCTATGGTCAGAACTGACTTTACAACACATAACCATCACTACCACCATGGAATGAAATAGGACAATCCAAATAGTAACAATCACACAATCCATAATTGATTAAAACTTTCAGAAACTAAAATGTTCCTCATTATACAGCCTGAAAAATCTCACTTCACTTTGGGTGAAATCAAAGAAAAGAAAACACCTCAAGATACATTCAGAGAAAACCTTTTTGCAATATCTTGAGCAAGAAAAATTGTGAGAATAGTGTTAAGTAGAAAAACAAAAAAGTATACTTACTTCAAACATTTCCTCCCTAACAGTAACTGCTTATGGCTTTAGATTTGAAAACACAAAATGAAATTTTTTTTTTTTTAGAAATGCAAACAGAAGGACATTTTTCAGCAATGTGAGGCTGATGAAAATGGCTAAATATGTTTAGCTGCTTACTGAAAGGTTAAAGATTCAAATCCACCCAGAGGCACTTTGGAAGAAGGTCTGACAATCTACTTCCAAAAAAACCTAGCCATTGAAAATCTATGAATCAAACAATCTATAAACTTTACTCTGATGCCACTGGGGTCATCATGAGTTGGATTAGATGCAATGGCAATCGTGTTTTCCAGTTTAAAATGTTATTTGATGTTGTGATTCAGACAATTGAGGAAAAACAATAAACAATAAAGAACTCCAGAAAGAGGATGTTAAGTTATGACAGGGTCAGGGAGGAAGCCATTGCTGTTGAATTGATTCGAACTCATAGTGACATGTTGTTGTGTTGTGTTGTTGTTGTTAGATGCCATCAAGTTGGTTCCTACTCACAGTGACCTTGCATAGGGTTTCTGAGGCTGTAAACTTAACGGAGCAGAAAGCTTCATCTTTCTCCAGTAGAGCAGCTGGTGGTTTTGAACTGCTGACCTTGTGGTTGTCCTACAGCACTACCAGAGGTCCTTCTAGTGAAATTATTCTTATTGTAAAGTGAAAATCAAATGATCTAACATACAGATTGTTATATAATTTATGTAGACTTAGTTTCATAAATAAAGATAACAATTTTTGAAAAAGAAATTTTTTAATGTAAATATAAATTTAATAAAGGTTGAGGTCTAAAATTCTAGGTTATGTTAATGAAGTTGAGAAGTGGAAAGTGTACAGGATAGGACAGTAACAGAGATGTGAGAGAGACTTATTTTAGGTGTCTGATTTTGTTGGTTCTGAAAATGTATATTAAAGATGTTTCTGAAAAATTAAAAAATGATTATGAGCCGATCTAAACAATGAATATATACCTCAGCTCTCTGGGGAATATTAGAGCAAATATAAGAGAATCAGAATTTGCTTGAGAAAATAAAGTCACCGGAAGAAGGAACCATGAACCATGAACTATGAATGACAGTAGTCTCTGAGTTGTGAGAATATTATCTTTAATTTTTCTGTAAACTCTTCCATATTTTCTGAATTTTATTTGATGAGTATTAACTATGTTCACCGTCAAAAAACAAATACACATGATCTAAAATCCTTTTTCCAGGAAAACTTCAGAAGGAAATAGGGAACAGCCTCGGAAGAGTATAGAGTTTATGTGAGAAATGAGCTGAGAATTGTTTGTCCTGTTCGAGAACCTGCAAGAAAATGATTTGACTGGATTCCAAAAAGCTGGCAGGGGCTGTTTCCAGAAATGGCAGAAGATGGTGAGTATGATAAAAATAAAAAAGAAAGAAAGCCTTTGAAAGCCATGGTTAAGATTTGTGTGTTCCAAAGATTTGTGCGTCTGTTGTTTGGAGTCTGTGGGTGTTGCAAATGATTAATACACTTGGCAGATAACCAAAAAGTTGGAGGCTTGAGTTCACCCAGGGATGCCTCAAAAGAAATGCCTGGCAATCGGCTTCTAAAATAAATCAGTTATTGAAAACCCGATTGAGCAGTTTTACTGACCACACCGGGTCACCTGAGTTGAGATCCACTCTCAGCAGAAACTGTTTGCTTCATTGTTTACCCTTGGTTCAGAAACACATTTGTATCAGTCAGAATATTGAGCATCTCCTCCTTAACCATGTAGATGCAGATTTAAAAAGCAGCTAATGTAGTATTATATAGATAACGACTGTTATTGTTGTTATTAAGTGCCTATGGTGGGTTCTGACTCATAGCTATCCTGTACAGGGTTTCCGAAGAACAGTTGGTAGGTTTGAACCTCCGACCTTGTGTTTAGCAGCCCAGTGCTTAACCTACAGAGCTTCACCACGGCTCCAGATGGTGACTGTGAACCCCAGGAAACAAATGGGCTGCAGTGAATGTGTAGCTGTGTATGTGTGTCCGCGCTACAGTGGGCGTGCCCACGTGCGTTTATGCACGTGTGTAGTGGAGAGTGTGTGTGTGAGAAGTGGTATCAAACTTTTAAAAAGTGAGACTTAAATGTTTGTCAGTATTAGATTATAATTCTATCTTGTACTCAATTCACAATAAAAACTTAAAAACAAAACAACAGCAACAAAAAAAAACCCTATCTCGTTTTCTGCAAAACATCCTCCCTAACCACAAAGTCAAATCTCACACTTCCCCTGCCTCCGTCTATGATAAGAAAAAGTGTTTCCTCATTTGCATCATGTACACTACTTTTATAAGGCTCGATCACTTGAGCCATTGCGTTTTGGAACAAGCATGTTTTGTTAATGGTCACCTTTTTTTGTGGATTTTGCATTTTCAGAGCCTACACACAGTGGGAGGACATGCATAAACAAGTTGAGCTGGAACAGAGAAGGCAACAGAAAAGCACAGCTATTGTCTGTCTTATAGGCACCTGGCCTCCACCATGGTGTGGTTTAAATCCGGGCTATCATTACCAAAGACAAGAATTTCTAAGATCTAAATGGATTACAACTTTCCATGTGCTATTCTCTTAAGTTTCCTTTTATTTTTCTTCTGTTCTAAAATTGATGTCAGCTCTATGGTTCAAACTCTCCAACCTCCCCTCAGAATCCCTATACAGGGTCGCTGTGAGTCGCAATTGACTGGATGGCACTTAACAACAACATGGCTAACTCGGAGCGAGTTGCCTTGAAGGCTCATTTCTGAAGCTGCCAGCAGAGTCAATCCGTTATCTTTAAATCAACAAAACTTTGCCCCAGAGGGGAGCGATCTGGGAAGCTTTGTTTTTCAATTCTTTCATATGTTTTGTTTTAGCCTAACGTGTTTGTCTGGATAGTTAGACACCATGGTGATAGGCGTCAGAGAAATAAATAGAAATAGACATAGAAAAGAACAAAAAAGAAAATTAAAAATTGGAAAAACTAGAAATGACATATCTGAATATTGTTTTTCTTTTTTTCAGAACGCAGTGAGGGGGAAATTAAAAAGGGACTTTGTGTCAGAGAGATGAGTTAGTGAATACTTTTTCTAGCTGTGTTATTTTGCTGACACTAGACAAAAGGAGCTCATTAACATACTGAGACTATTTAACTCTAAAAAAATAGTGCTTCTGCTGGTTATTCCTTATATCTTAGCTCAGCTCAGTTTCAAAATGGTAACAAGTGTGTAAAAACCAAGCAGTGTGGCAGTATCAAAAATCTTTAAAGAGAGAACCATTGTTGTTGTGAAGTGCCACGGAGTCAGTTCAGATCCATAGCGACCCTGTATAGAGTTTCTGAGGAGCAGCTGGTGAGCTTGAACCGCCGACCTTGCAGTTCAAAGAGCTTTACAATTTGGTGCATTAACCCACAGCGCTGTAAGTTTTGGTACCATATTTAGTTGCCAATGTCATTAATCCTCAACTAGGTTTACTTTTCTCATCTCTACATTGGGTATATCAATAGCCACCTCAAACACTGTTGTTGGTGTTAAGTGCCATTGAGTTGATTCCAACCCATAACGAACCTGCATAGGGTTTCCGAGGAGCTGCTGGTGAGCTTGAACCACCGACCTTGCAGTTCAAATGGCTTTGCAGTCTGACGCTTTAACCCCGAGCGCCACACCAGGACTCCTCAAACACTGTGGCAGGTCAAAATACTCAACTAAAATGCCTACCCTAGTGCCTGGTACATAGAAACTGCTTAGTGAATGCTCACTTCCTTTCTCACTTTTTATCCCTGTGAATCATTTGGCTCCATTTAGTGAAAGGGATACCCAAGAAGAAAGAATGAGACAGTCAGACTTCTTGGGTCTGCTGAAAGATGATGTTCTAGAAATGTCAGAATCATTCTTGGCTGTTGCTTTGGCCACTGTCTCTCCAAGGAGGTCCAGAGTGTGTATCTTCATATCTTGCTCCCACAAATGCAGCCTGGCTCTGTCTGTATGAAAACACTTATAATAAGAATTTATTCAATTCTGATCAGTCAGCTTTGGAGGAGAGAACCTGGTTGAGCAATTGCTAAATGCTCAGCTACTAATGAAAGGTTATCAGTTGGAACCCACTAGAATCTCTAGGAGAAAAGACCTGGCGATTTGTTTCTATAAAGATTGGCGATGGTGGTGACAGTGTGCCGTATGGTCGGTTCTGACTTAGAGCAACCCTGTGTAGAGTTTCTGAGGCTGTAAAGATTTATGAGAGCAGAAAACCTCAACTTTCTCAATTGAAGTAGCTGCTAGATTTGAACCGCTGACCTTGTGGTTACAGCCCAGCTCATAATCCACTACGCTAGCAGAGTTTACATCTTAAAAAACTCTGTGTGACAGTTATACTCCTTCATATAGGATTGCTATGAGTTGAGGTCGACTCAGTAAACACACAATAACAGCTTTGGAGGGAGCAGCATTCAAGAGCTCAGCAATACAAAAAAAAGCCATACTAGGAAGTCCTGGTATGGTGCTGTGGTTAATGTGCTCAACTGCACAGTCAGTTTGAACTGCAAGGTCGGTGGTTCAGGCTCACCATCTGCTCCATGGAAACCCTATACAGGGTAGCTATGAGTCAGAATCAACTGGACGGCACTAAGCAACAACAATGCTCTCCAGAGATGTCCTGGTGCACAGCAATTAAAGGTGCTACCTGCTAACCCAAAAGTCTGCATTTGGAACTTTCCAGCTGCTCCATGGAAGAAAAGATGTGGCAGTCTACTTCTAAAAAAGATTTAGAGCCTTGAAAACCATATGAGGCAGTTCTACTTCTATTCATATGGTTGCTATGAGTCAGAATCAACCCAACGACAACGCATAATGCTTTACGGTAACACAGTAACAAATAGAAATGCCTGGAGAGAACTCAGCTGAAGGTTTTGATCTGACAGCAGAGGCAAGGGTTGGATATGTGTTTCACCTTCATGTTAAGAATGCATCCTGAACTGTATGCATTATCTGCCTTTGTGTTTGTAGAGAAAACCAATAAAATATGAGACTGTTTTCATTATTCTGGCTCTGAGTGACACTGAATCCCTGCAGATGGGTGAGTAATAAACTCATTTCTTCTTTGTTATTAGCCTATTGATGTTCCCACTGGCTATCCTGGGGAAGGAGGTTATTATAAAGGTTTAGGAAGCCACAACTGTACAATCCTGCCTGCCTCCCCAGCTAGGGTAGCAGACAGAAGTCTTTCATTTCGAATTCACTTCTGACTGCTGTAATTTACCTAAAGAAGAGCATTTTTCTTCAGATATTATTACAAATTAATAAAAGTATACATTTGGGGAGACAATATAAAAATGGAAATTAGGTATAGCCATTTCCCGAACTCTCTTGTAAATGCCAGGCATCCCAAGATGCTAAAATCAGTTCAGAGTCCAACACTATATACAAGTATTTTTCATTATTCTCTCCTTCATACTTCTGGCATCTCTTGAGCATCTTATATCACCACATTTCCTAATATTTTTGTTGAGAAAGCAAACAAATTTAAAATGTTCTGTTTTAACTTTGTACATAAACTTAAACCTAAATCCTCAAACATCATATCTTCTTATTCCTAATCAAAATAAAGCTCTGGGAGTAATTGGTGGGAGCAACTTGTGAGCTAGTGGAATGTCAGAAAAGTCTGTTCTGTAAGCTTGGGCTGGTGCCTTTAGCCTCAGGGTACAAGTAGCCTATTCCAGAATGAGACGGCATGCAGCCGTACAGATTCCTGGTACTGATGTCCAAAACCAAACTGAATGCATAATGACAACAGTTTGCATCTCTGAATAAGCTCAAGCTGCTTTCTAAACATTGGACAAATTCCCTTGGTTGAGAAAGAAGGACCCAATTTGGGGGAGTTCCACTAATCAATTGGTCAACCTACATGCGTTGAGTGCCTACAATGTGCTTTTTGTGCTCTTCTTGGGAATGTGGAAGCTGTCAAAAGAGAATGGCATGGGCCTGCCTAACGCAACGTATGAATTAATTGGGAAAACAGAACAAACATCCGTGAAAAATTAGGCAATAATCTAATGCTAATGGTGTGTCTCTGACTTTAAGTCTAATAGAATCAGTGTATGCAGAAAATTGGAAACAATTTCTTAGAAGAGATGATGCTTAAGGTATTACGAAGAGGTATAAAGGAGGTGTGTTAGTTTCTTAATGCTGTGGTAACAGAAATGGTAACGTGCTTGACTTTAAAGAATGAAAATTAATTTTCTCGCAGTATGGAGGCTAGAAGTCCCAATAAGGGACTCTTTTGTGAGCCTCTTTCTGGTATTCACAGGCGTTCCTTGCTTGTCAGTCCTCTTCACATGTCATCGGTCCTCCCTAGTGTGGGTGGATGTGTCTCTGTATCCATTCTGCTTTTTTAGAAGTCAGAAGTAATAGATATACGATCCACCTTCGCTGATCTAGTCACAACAGACTGATTATACTACATTATAATATAGGTTGCATTATGGATGGTGATTTCATTACATTAAATTATATCCACAGGTTAGAATTTCAACACATATTTTGGCAGGACAAGCTTAGATCTTCATCTAAGAATAGCTTGGTCTTAGAAGAGACCACATCTACCTTGACTACAACCTTATTAGATAGTAATGGAGAACTCAGCTATATCCTGCCCAGAATACTAACCTATATATTCGGTGTTGTTTGAAGTTGGTGAGCATGTGGTACTTTGTTACACAGCATTAGGACACTAATACACTGATGAAGATAGATAATGAGAATACTTAAATCAAATGGGGATAATTAAATGAAATAATATGAATATGTTGTTGTTAAGTGCTGTTGAGTTGATTCCAACCCATAGCGACCCTGTATAGGGTTTCCAAGGAGTGACTGGTGAGCTTGAGCTGCAGACCTTGAGATTCAAATGACTGTGCAGTCTGGTGCATTAACTCATAGCGCCACACCAGGAATATGAATAGAGAATCTAAAATATTTAGAACTATGCCTGGCATATAGTAAATGTACAATAAATATTGTCAAGTACAGTCGAGTCAACAAACAGCAAACTATTACTAGCACTGAGCCAGTCTCACAATTGTTATATTTGAGCTTATTGTGGCTGTCACTGTGTCAATTGACATAGTTTGAGGTCTTCCTCTTTTTCACTGACCCTCCACTTTATCAAGCATGATGTCTTTCTCCAGGGACTAGTTCCTCCTGAAAACATGCAGAGAAGAAGTGTCACCATCCTAGAATCTAAGGAGATTTCTGGCTTTACTTCTTTGAACATTTATTTGTTCTTCTGGCATTTTATGGTACTTTTGATATTCTTCTCTAAAACCATAATCCAAATGCACTAATTCTTCAACACTCTTCCTTATTCGTTGTCTAACTTTCACATGCGTATGAAACAATTGAAAAAACCTTGGATTGTGTCAGGCACACCTTAATCCTCAAACTAATATTTTTGCTCTTTAACACTTTAGAGAGATCTTGTGTAGCAGATTTGCATAATGCAATATGTCATTTGATTTGTTGGCTGCTGCTTCCATGAGTATTGATTGTGGATCCAAGCAAAATGAAGTCTTTGACAACTTCAATCTTTTCTCCATTAATCATAATATTATTTATTGGTCCAGTAGTGAGGTTTTATAGTTTCTTTACACTGAGATGCAATCCATACTGATGGCTATAGTCTTTGATCTTCATCAGTTACTTTACTTTACTCCTTTACTTCTAGGGAGCTAGGTTGTGGCATCTGCATATCACAGGTTGATAATGAATCTTCCTCTAATCCTGATGCCATGTTCATCTTCATACAATTCTGCTTTTCAGACGATTTACTCAGTATACAGACTGAATAATATGATGAAAGGATAGAACCTTGGTGCACATCTTTCCTGATTTTAAACAATCGAATATTCCTTTGTTCTTGTGTATACTGAATATAAGTTGGACTTCCAGATTTACAAGCAAATCTATCCTGGAGAAAGTGCATACAGAAAATCCTTAGAAGGAAGAATGAGGAGACTTCATCTTGCTTACTTTGGACATAGCATTAGGCAAGACCAATCACCTGAAAAGGACATCATGCTTGGTAAAGAAGAGGGTCCACAGAAAAGAGGGTGACCTTCAATGAGACAGATTGATGGAAAACAATGCAACAATAAACTGAAACATAGCAAGAATTGTGAAGGTGGTATAGAGCTAGGCAATGCTTTACTCTTTTAAGCGCATTTGTTTTTGTTGGGAGCCATCGATTCAATACCAACTCATAGCAACTCTATGTACAACAGAATGAAACACTGCCTGGTCATGGGCCAACCTCACAATCATTGCTACATTTGAGCCCATCGGTGCTGTTATTGTGCCAATCCATCTCATTGAGGGTCTTTCATTTTTATCTCTGACACTCCACTTTACCAAACTTTATATTCTTCTTCATGGACTGGTCCCTCCTGACACTATGTCTGAAGTATAAGAGACAAAATCTGGCCATCATGGCTTCCAAGGAGTACTTTGGCTGCACTTCTTCCAACATAAATCTGTTTGTTCTTTTGGCAGCCCATGGTACTTTCAATATTCTCCTATTACACCATAACTCAAATGCATCAATTCTTCTACGATCTTCCTTATTCACTATCCAACTTTCACCTGCACATAGGTTATGGAAAAGACCATGGCTTGAATCAGGTGCACCTTAGTCCTCAAACTGACATCTTTGTTTTTCAATACTTTAAAGAGGTCTTGTGCAGCAGATTTGCCCAATGCAATATGTCCTTTGGTTTCTTGACTGCTGTTTCTGTAAATTTTAAAGGTTGATCTAAGCAAAATGAAGTCTTGGTCAACTCCAGTCTTTTTTCCATTTATATGGATGTTATTTATTGGACCAGTGGTGAAGATTTTTATTTTCTTTACATTCAAGTGCAACCCATCTGAAGGTTGTGGTCTTTGATCTTCATTAGTGAGTATTTTAAGTCCTCTTCACTTTCATGTAGCAAGATTGTATCATCTGCATAACATGTTTGTTAATGAGTCTGCCTCCAATCCTGATGCTGTGGTTTTCTTCATATAATCCAGTTTATTGGATTATTTGCTCAGCATACAGACTGAATAAGTATGGTGAAAGAATACAATGCTTGCATACATTTTTCCTGATTTTGAAAATACCATGGCTTGGGTCAGGATCACCTTAGTCCTCAAACTGATATCTCTGCTCTTGAACACTTTAAAGAGGTCTTGTACAGCAGATTTGCTTAATGCAATATTTCATTTGATTTCTGGACTGCTGCTTCCATGAGTGATGATGCTTGATCAGAACAAAATGAAGTCTTTGACAACTTCAGTCTTTCCTCTATCTTGATGTCATTTATTGGTCCAATTATGAGGAGTTTTGTTTTCTTTATATTGAGGTGCAACCCATATTCAAAGTTGTGGTCTTTGATCTTCATCAGTAAGTATTTTAAGTTCAGTTCTATTTCAGCAAGCAAGGTTATGTCATCTGCATATGTCAAATTGTAATTGAGTTTTCCTCCAATCGTGGTGCCATATTCTTATTCATATAATCCAGCTTCTTGGGTTATATGCTCAGTATACAGATTGATTAAATATGGTAAAAGAATACAATCCTGGCACATAGCTTTCCTGATTTTAAATAATTCAGTGTCTCCTTGTTCTGTTTAAACATCTACTTCTTGGTCTATGTACAGGTTCCCATGGGTACAATTAAATTTTCCTGAATATTCAGTATCCACAGTGGTTCAAGATCGCCAACTACTCCTTGGAAATCCTATACAGGGTCGCTATGGGTCAGAACCAACTCGACAGTAATTAACAACAACAACAACAATATTGTTGTCCACAGGTTGTCATGATTCACACAAATGGAAGCAAGTCTTTGTGTAGTCAAACAAGCACAGGTGACCATATTTCTGGTTTTCTCTGCTTCCAGCCAAGATCTATTAACGTCAGCATTTATACCCTCTTTCGACGTTACATTACATAACATCTGAATGTAGCCTGCACCTCTGGCATCTCTCTGCCAATGAACTGTAGCAGTCATTTTTTAAAATCTTTAGCAAAATTGTACTTGCATGTGATACTAATGATATTGTCCAATGATTTCCGCATTCTGGGTCACCCTTCTTTGGAACGTGCACAAATAATATGTATCCTTTTTAATCATTGGTGATTTTGAATCTGATAATCGCATAGTTTACTTTATCGGGAATGACAAATTGAGGAGGAACAGTATCACATTCATCATCAAAAAGACCATATCAACACTTGTCTTGAAGTACAACACTGTCTGCAATAGGATAATATCCAAGGAGTTCTGGTAGCATAGTGGTTATGAGTCAGGCTGCTAACCGCATGGTCAGCAGTTTGAAACTACCAGTGGTTCTGCAGGAGAAAGATGAGGCTTTCTGCTCCTATAAAAATTTACAGCCTCGGAAACCCTATAAAGGGTCACTATGAGTCGGAACCTATGTGATGGCACTCATCAACAACAACACAAGGAAGATAATTTAATAACACTATTATTCAAATTTATGCATCAACAACTAAAGTTAGTGATGATGAAATTGAAGAATTACAACGACTTTTTCAGTCTGAAACTGATCAAGCATGCAATTAAGATGTATTGATAATTACTGGTGATTGGAATGCAAAGTTGAAAACAAAGAGGATCAGTAGCTTGAAAATATGGCTTAAGTGATGGATATGATGCTGGAAATTGATAGAATTTTGAAAGACCAATGATTTCTTCAATGCACACACCATTTTAAAACAACGTAAAAGACAACTATTCGCATGCACCTCACCAGATGGAATACACCAAAATCAATTTGACTGTATCTGTGGAAAGAGTCAGTGGAAAAGCCCAACCAAAACAAGACTAGGGGCTCACTGTGGAACAGACCATAAATTTTGTTCATGTGCAAGTTCAGACTGAAGCTGAAGAAATTAAAACAAGTCCGTGAGAGACAAAATATGACCTTGAACATATCTCCCTTGAATTTAGAGATCATCTGAAAAACAGATTTGATGCATTAAACTCTATGACCGAAGACCAGAAGACTTGTGGGATGACATCATGAACCTCATAGAGAAAGAAAGCAAAAGGTCAGTAAGAAAATAAAGAAAGATAATACCAAAATGGATTTTAGAAAAGACTTTGAAACTTGCTCTCCAGTATAGAGATGTTAAAGCAAATGGAACAAGTGAGGATATAAAAGAGCTGAATAGAAAATTTCAAAAAGGCAGCTTGTGAAGACAAAGTCAAACATTAAAAGACAATGTGAAAAGACATGGAGTTAGAAAACCAAAAGGTAAGACCATGCTCAGCATTCCTCAAGCTGAGAGAACTGAAGAAAAAAATTCAAGCATCAACTTGGAATATTGGAGGATTCTATAGGCAAAATACTGAATGATGCAGAAAGCATGAAAAGAAGATGGAAGGAAAACACAGAATCACTGTACCAAACAGAGATGACTGATGTTCAGCCATTTGAAGAGGTAGCATGTGATCAAGAGCCAACGACACTAAAGGAAGAAGTCCAGGGTGCATTGAATACATTGGCAAAGAATAAGGCTCTGGAAATTCATGGAATGCAAATTGAAATATTTCAACAAACTGATGCGGTACTGGAGGTACTCATTCATCTAGTCAAGAAATTTGGATGACAGCCACCTGGCCAACTGACTGGAAGAGATCTGTATTTGTGCCCATTCCAAAGAGAGGTGACCCAACAGAATGTTGAAATTATTGGGCAATATCATTAATATTCAATGCAAGTAAAATTTTTCTAAGGATAATTTAAAAATGACTGCGACCACACTTTGACAGAAAACTTCCAGAGATTCAAGCCAGATCCAGAAGAGGACGTGGAACAAGGGATGTTGCAGAAATCAGATGGATCTTGGCTGAAAGCAGAGTATACTAGAAAGATGTTTAACAGTTCTTTATTAACTATGCAAAGGCCTTTATTATTATTATTATTTAATTGAAGCATATGTTGTGTTGTTGTTGTCAGGTGCCATCAAGTCGGAACTGACTCATAGCGACCCTATGCACAGCAGAATGAAACAATGTCCAATCCTGGGCCAACCTCACTACCGCTGCCACACTTGACACCATCAATCATGCCACCTGGCTGATCCATCTCGTTGGGGGTCTTCCTCTTTTTCTCTGACCCTCCATCTTACCCAGCATGACATCCTTCTCCAG
>NW_006408519.1:20400328-20428251 GCF_000296735.1 Chrysochloris asiatica | reverse complement strand
CCCCCCCCATTTTGGGTCTTGGCAATTTCCAGCCCTCTCAAGGTATTCCAGTCAGTTAGAGGCTGAAGACAGACTTACATGTTCTCTGTTGTGATGTTTCTGTCTATCTCCCCCACCACCCCCACCCCACCCTCAAGTGTCTATTTCATAATGGCAGGCAACAGAAACCAAGATTCAAAAGACAGCCAAGCATCCTAACATTCATTATTCACCTTTTATCCCCTTTCAGGCCATGCCTCTATCCCTGTATCCTGAAGCCCTGTTATTCCAAGGTTATGCATACAACATCATTTACCTCTGTCCCATCTAGTCCATGCGAACCTGCCCAACCGTTCTGATGCCCACCTTGCTCTTCTTTTTCCCTCCCCCTTCTTGTGTATTGCCACCCCTCCCCACCCCAGCACCCAGGTTCTCCTTTGTCTATTCCCTACCTTGTATGCAAAGGCTTTTGATTGTGCGGATCATGACAAGCTATGGACCACACTGCAGAGAATGAGTATTCTGGAATACTTAACAGAGCTTTTGAGGAACCTGTACATAGACCAAGAGGCAGTTGTTCGAATAGAACAAGGGAACATTGAATGGTTTAAAATTAGGAAAGATGTGTCCAGGGTTGTATTCTTGCACCATTCTTATTCAATCTGTATGATGCACAAATAATCCCAGAAGCTGAATAATATGAAGAAAAATGTGGCATCAGGATTGGAGGAAGACTCATTAACAAGCTGTGATATGCAGATACATACCAACCTTGCTTGCTGAAAGCAAAGAGGACATAAAATACTTATTGATGAAGATCGAAGACCCCAGCCTTCTGCATAGGTTACACTTCCATGTAAAGAAAACAAGAATCCTCACCTCTGGACCAATAAATAACATCCATATGAATGAATAAAACATTGAAGTTATCAAAGATTTCATTTTGCTTGATCAGCCATGGAAGCAGCAGTCAAGAAATCAAACACTGTATTGCATTAGGCAAATCTGCACAAATGTTGAAGAGCCAAAATGTCAGTTGATCAGTTGCGACAGACCCATGCCATGCTATTTTCAATAGGCTCATGTGAAAGTTAGACAGTGAATAAGGAAGACCATAGAAGATTTGATGGTGTTGGAGGAGAATATTAAAAGTACCACGTACCACCAAAAGAGCAAAACAATCTTGTTGGAAGAAGTACAGACAGAATGCTCCTTGGAAACCAGGATGGCCAGACTTTATCTCTATATTTCGGACATTTTGTCAGGAGGGACCCTCCCTGGAGAAGATACCATGTTTGGTAAAATGGAAGGTCAGAATAAAAGAGGAAGATCTTCCAACGAGATGGTTGGCACAGTGGCAGCAGCGATAAACACAAATGTAGCAATGATTGTGAGGTTGTTATAGTACCTGGCAGTGTTTCTTTCTGTTGTGCATAGGTTCTCTATGAGTTAGTACCGACTCAATGGCACCTAACAACAACAACAGAATCTATGCATAAACCAAGAGACAGTTGTTCAAACAGAACAAAGGGATATCACCTGGTTTAAAATCAGGGGAGGTGCACATCAGGCTGTATCTTTTCGCCAGTCTAATTCAATCTGTATGTTGAACAAATAATTGGAGAAGCTGAATTGTAGGAAGAAAAAGGTGACATCAGGACTGGTGGAAGATTGTATACCTTCAGTATGCAGATAACACAACTGTACTTGCTACATGCAAAAAGGATTTGAAGTACTTCCTGTTGAAGATCAGTGAATACAGCATTCAGTATGCATTACAAGAAAAGAAAAATCTTCACAATTGGATCAATAAACAACATCATAATTAACAGAAAAAATTGAAGTTGTCAAAGATTTCATTTTACTTGAATCCACAATCAACACTCATGGAGGTATTGTTGTTGTTAGATGCCATGGAGTTGGTATTGACTCATAGCGACCCTACGCACAACAGAAGGAAACACTGCCTGGTCCTGGGCCAACCTCACAACCATTGCTATGCCTGACACCATCGCTGCTGCCCTTGTACCAATCCATCTCTCTGGGGGTCTTCCTCTTGTTCTCTGACCCTCTACCTAATGATTATTTCAGGCTTAAGATTGAACTCATGGCTATTATATGCCGTTGATTGGTTCCTAAGCATAGCGATCATGTATAGTAGGGTTTCCGAGGTTGTAAATCTTTATGAGAGCAGAAAAACGTCATCTTTCTCCTGCAGAACCACTAGTAATTTCCAAATGCTGACCTTGAGATTAGCAGCCCAACTCGTAGCCACTATACTACCAGAATTCATAGCCTCTGATTTTCCTTAGGGCAATGTACACAGGAAGGGAGAAAAATCCTCACTCCAGACCTGGTATACATCACCAGCCCCCTCGGGCAAGACTGTGAGCCTGTCTTGGCAAGGCTCTAGCATTTGTTATTTTCACTTTAGCTATCCCAGTAAAAGTATTACTTTGTTTTAAACTCATTAGACATAGTGTGTATTTCTTATTCACCTTGGATAAATCATTCTTGATCTATGGAAGACACTGTGGCTATATTACTAAAAGTATTAAAATATTGCTTAGTATGCTAGTTGTATGTATTCCCAGAATGCTTCCCTGTTCTTAGAGATGTTTTTGGGAGGATTGAACACCAAATCGACAATTTATTGAGGTCTAAAGGATCGCTGATAACATAGTGGTGACAAATCAGGCTGCTAATCTCATGGTCAGCAGTTCGAAACTACCAGCTGTTCCATGGGAGAAAGATGAGGCTTTCCGCTCCTGTAAAGATTTATAGTCTCAGAAACCCTGCACAGGGTTGCTATGAGTCGGAACCAACTCCACAGTACATAACACCATCACCAACATATAGAGACTGAGTTTGTTTTTTACTATTTAACATGGAAAAGTGATATTTTATTGAAATGAAATGCATTGCTCTGGGACATTTTTGACTTCTCACTCGAAGAAGTGCCGTGAATCCTTTAAAGAGCACACATTTGCAGCCACCAGCTTGTGTCATGCATACAACTTCCAGTATGGTTCTTGCTAAGCTACTAATTAAACTAAAAGGAAAAATTAGAGGCTTTTACATCTTTAATGTCAAAGCTTCCAAATATAATTGTTGTTATAGCATAACCAAGGAGCATAACCAAAGCGTGGTGCTGAATATTGCAATATGAACCTCTTAATCTAATTGTCACAATTATGTTTGTAAACAAAAGGTTTGTGCTGGGGTAGGGGTTATGTTATTTGTTTGTGCTTCTTAATGTAAGTATGGCACTGGTTGTTTTTGCAACTAAATAATATCTTCGTGTGTTTTTTTTTTTTCCTCTAAGATGCATTATTTATTTATGTCAGTAGTTTTCTTCAAATATGATTTAGATTTTAAAAAGTTGAATTTGCAGCACTCTTGCCAACTATAATTTAAAATTCCTTTTTATTTCTGCCTTGTAATTTTTAAGGATGACAGAATTAGAATTTGAGTGATCTGGAATCTTTATGGAGCTATTTGTGGGTGCTTTGTTACTCATCAATATGAATGCAACATTTCTCTCAGGCCACTATTTCATTAGGAAGGATGCATGATTAGACATTAGCAGTCATGGTGCCTTCAAAGACTGACTCCTTTCCAAGGACATATAGGACTGCAGGCTAGTCTCTTGGACTTTGAGATCTAGTCCTTTTGACTTTGAGCTATGATGTGGGGGAGATCCATCTCTTTTTAATCGAAGTGTTCTGGGTACTTCTCAGAGAAGCCAAGAGTATTCTAGTGGAAAGGAAGCAGGATAATCCTTTGGCTTCATCTTACAGATGAATAAACTGGCATCCAGAAGTGAATTGCCCGTGACCACACTCTGGCAGAGATAAGATTGACAGATGTATTTGGACTCCAAGTCCAGTACGGTGACATTATACTAAGGGTACGTCAAGAGGTTGTAAAGTGATACTGAAATGATCGCATAGCATCTGCTTGAAATCAAATGATAAAGTCATTAAATCATCTAGAACTTTTGTCAACTTCTTTTTTACTATAATGGATGGTTGGAAACACTGAGTTTTTAATTTATTTTTCATTTGGATATTTACTGTCATGTATAGTCAGTCTATGGTGTATAAAAGGGCAAATAATAGAATGTTTAATAAACCAAAAGCCAGAACAATCAAATCAAGATGACATCCTTATTGGGTTTTCAAATTCTCATTAACATGTTTGAAATTTTAAGTATTCTTATGAAAACTTAGCTCATTTTCTTAACACTAAGACTGTTTTTAACAAAATTGAAATGTCTTCAAGGCTTCCCACAATGTATACTGCAAAGGTCTTTTAAGGTTGATCAAGAGTTAATGAAGTAACAAGAGTTAATGAATATTTTAGGAACAACTCTTTACCAATGATTGAGGCTCATCTAATCTTCCTGGGAAACCCCAAACCATCCACATGACTTCATTTACAGTAGACACAGTACCTGCGCTATTAAAGACTAACTTCCTTTAACACAGTGAACAGGCAGCAGCAAGTTAAATATTAAATGATATTTAAATTAGAACATAAATATAAACATGCATTATTCAGCACCAAGATAAGCTGATATTCAGGTCAGACAGAAGGTCACTGCCCCTTGGTGATACTCCTCTAAATCTTGGGCAATATCAATTGTTTGTAATGAAGTCAGCTCATTGCAGAAGCAATTTACATCCTGGATAGGGAAAAGGGACACACCATCCAGCATAAGCACATTGTGCTGATTTTATCCCTTCCAACACACAACGTGATGATTACCCAGGCTGCCTTCCATATGCATATTCAGATTCTGCTTTTTCTGGGACTTCTCCTCACTAAAGAAACCACATAAGCATCTCCCACTTGACTCCAACATCATGACCCGCTCCACTGTGCCAATGGAAATGGATCAGGAGTTAGCTTCCTCTTGATCTGACCTCTCACATTCTGCTTTGCCCTCCCATGACTGGGAGCAGGGGCCCTAATCAAAATTAAAAGCCTGTCTTGAAGTTAGGCATGTTGACACTGTTAAACAGAGGTGGGAATCCAGGAGGTATAATCTTCATGGCTTACTGCTCACACAGTTTCCAAATATACCCCAGGTGCACAATCGTTCCTTCTCACTCGGATTGATTGAGTGCCATGCATTTGTTTGCAGCTCTCTGTGCCCTCTTTTGTAACAATGCTCCTGAAATGATTAAGGTAATTATTGCCAAAGTCTTTGTGACATTGCTTGTTAGATGAACTTTAAGACGTGGCATTTTGTTCTTTTTTTCTCTAGAGTGCTTATATATATGGACTTTAGAAAAACGCATTCGTCTACAGAACTTTTGCTCTGTAGGTCAGTGTGCTTGGGGAACTTTAATATAATGGCACATACGTACAATCCCTAAAACTAGCAATAGTCACAGAAAGCCCCAGAAGACTTTGACATGAACCATCTTTCATCTCAGAAATTGTTTTTCTTTTCCTTTCTCTTTCTTCCCTCCTACAGGGTCAATTAGGTGAATTGCATGTCCCTCAGGGGTAATGCGAGAATATGAGTGGTGAATCATTTTCTCCTCTTTTTCTTCCCAATAGGGAGCATGAAGCAATTGGCAACTTTCAGTACTATAAACCCCACAAGCTTAGGAGAATTTGCCACTTTAAAAGTATATGTACTGGTATCACTTACCCTTAATTTGAATATTAATAGAAAAGATAAAACAAGCAGATTAATAAAAGTTCGCATTTGCAAAGTTTCTTCTTTTTCTATATACAAAGGATTTTCACATTATAATCTTTTTTCATATCATAAACTGGAAGCAGTTCGTTCATTTATTGACTTTTCCACAAATATTTACTTATTGAGCTTTATTGTGCAAGATAGTGCTAAAAGTAATATCAACACCAGTATGGGTTCTCCAAGAAGCACTGGCAGCATAGTGGATTATCAGCTGTACTGCTACCCACAAGGTCAGTAGTTAGAATCTACCAGCTGCTCCACGGGATAAAGAAGAGGTTTTCTGCTCCCATAAAGATTTACAGGATCTCAGTGAGCTAGAACAGATTCAGTGGTACACCACCACCACCATAGGCCTTATAGTCTTGTAGAGGAGAATGAAATTAATCAAAGAATTCTTGAAAAAAAAAAAAAGTTGGGCACAATGTCACAATGTGGACTCTTCTCAGTGATTGATAAACAGAAGTAATTTTAAGGACTGACACGACACACACCCCCAAAAAGGTTAAAACCAAACAAAAAATCAGAAACAAAACTTATTGCTATCAAGTTGGTTCAGACTCATAGTAACAGTATAGTTCTGAGTATACTGCCCCATAGGTTTTCCAAGGATGGGAATCTCCCAGAGAGATTTAGCCACTGTACCTCCAGGGCCCAATTAAGGATGGTGGGGCATGAAAAGATGGACTTGAAGACAATTGGAGAGGGGCAGTTGAGGAAGATGTGAGGCACTTGATTAAGGTATTTACTCTGCCTTGAAAAGAACTCAGGGCATGAAGTGTGACTTATCTGATTCTGTGCCTCAAGAGAAATCAGGCTTCTGTAGGATGGAAATTTCAGACTTTGAAGGATAATTTTATGAAGGACTAAATCTTAAGACTAATACCTGCTTTCATCCTGTTGTTTTCCATGAGATTTCCTATTCACTTAAAAGGAACCCATTCTCCATGATTGGATCTGGCTCATTTTGCATTATTTAGCTGATTGTAACTTTCAATCAGCTCAGGAACTTTTATTTCCATCAGCTTTTCCATCTTGACCAAATGAATCCTGAGGTCACCTTTGTCTAGTATTCTAACCTGTTAGACTTTGAATATTCCTTGATTTTTCCTTATTGACAATGTTTAGTATGTTGAGCTTTATAACCACAGAGGTGAAATTGTGTAACAGAAAGGGCACTGTGATTGTGATTAGCCAGAAGACATTTTTTTCAAGAATTTGATTGTGGGAGAATTATTTTGCCTCTCTGAGAATTGCTATTTTCAGTTATATAATGAAGATAATATTGTGTACCCACTAAGATTGTCTTCAGGATTAAACTAGTTGATGTTTGTATAAGTGTTTGGAACAAAGCAGATACCAATGAAGATTTAATTGAATTTAAACCTTAAGTGACTTCCCACTATACAGACCTCTTTTCTCAGGTTGATTTTATGGCCCTGTATTCGATCATCTTAGGAAAATGTGTGTTCTTTCCCCTTAAAATAACCCTTATTACCCAATATTTTAAAATATCATAAGCAAAGTATTCTCTAATAGTTAGCCAAGAAACGGTTTTGCAGGAATTCTTTCCTGTCTTCTAACTTGAATTATTTCCCCCCAATCATAATTTTTTTTTTTAATAACAGATTTTTAAGGCTGTAAATGTTTCAAGCAGAAATTGCCTGATTAATTTTTACCATATCCACTCATAAAAAATTAGGAGCTGGTAGAATTTCTTTTAGTTTATAATGGGAAACACTGAAGTTTCAAGATTTGTAGTGGCAAATTATTCTTTTATGAAAAACGTTTATTTAAAAATGGAACTATTCAGCAAGAATTTATTTATTCATGAAAGAATTATCATCCGTAGAGTAGTCACTGCGTATAATTCTGTTCTTACAATTATATACTTTCAGATCTCTTCTGGATATTTTTTTAAATTAATTCACAAAGATACTAGCTGTCAGTAAGAAATATTATACTATAGTCACTTTCCAATTTATTAAAACAAATGATTAAGTTAGTATTTTATTGCTATGAATGATTTTGATTATTCCAAAAGGTCAAATTCACTTTCAAAAGATAAAGGTTTGTCAAAATTCCGAAAGAATTCAGAAGCGAATGTAAGGGACAATGATAAAGCAAGTATCCCAAACTATTCTGAGCCATTTCACCATTAGTCGAATGAATGCCTAGTGTCTAAATTGGACTAAACTGAAGTGAATAGTAATCAAAGGATTGTGTGAATCATAACCATCCTGTTATGCTTTTAAAAATGAGTCATTCTATAGTTATAGCTCACATAACAATATCAATTTTGAAAAATTAATCAATCATGTAGGTCATGTAGAATTTCAAACTAAGCTCTAAGATGTCCTGAGGAAGCGATCAAGTTTTACTCTCAAGAGAGTGACTGGAGATAGGAATCAGAAACTGACTCAGGGGAGGACTGTCACATTTTCCCAAGCAGATTCCAACTAAGCAGTTACATTTTTATCTGTTTTACTTATTAGGCTTCAGTTGTTCTTCTTGTTAAGTGCTGTAGAGTCAGTTTCGACTCACAGAAAATCTGCCCTGCATAGAGTTTCTGAGGAGCAGCTGGTGGGTTTGAATTGCCAAACTTGTTGTTTATGCAATATAGTGCTGATGCTACAGCACAACACTAGGGCTTCATTGTTGTTGTTGTTGTTGTTGTTAAGTCTCGTGGAGTCGGTTCCAACTCATAGTGACCCTGCACAGGGTTTCCAAGACTGTAAATCTTTACGGGAGCAGAAAGCCTCATCTTTCTCCCGCAGAACCACTAGTAGTTTCGAACTGCTGATCTTGTGGTTGGCAACCCAACTTGATCTACCAGATCTACTAGGGTTTCTATAAGGATAGTTAATTACAGAATTTCATATCCTAAAATAATTTTAAACTAATAATTTTTTTTTATTGTTCCTTTAAGAAAGTTCTAAATCTTGTTGAATGCTTGCACGAGAATGTTTACAAAGACTACTCTTAATTGGTTGTTATTGTTCATGTGGATGACAAATAAGAATTATTTCACATTCAAAAAATAAATGTAATGTAAGAACTAAACAGAGCAATCTCTCTACCTAGGAGTCACTTTCTGCCTGTTGGCAGATTGGTGATAATCAAGTGTCAAAGGCCATTGATGAAATAAAAACAATAATAATAGTTTAATGCTGGATGAATAGTAGGAGTTTTTTTTTTTTTTTTTTTAGAGATATTAGCATATATCTTTGTTCTTCATACAGTCTTTGCTGTTTTTTATCTTTATCAGAATGTGAAAAACATCATCGTATAGCCATTGTCCATCAAGACTAGGCTGCCATCTGAGAAATACTGACATCATCTGATACTGGTCTTTTCCTGATCTTCCATGAAAGCCTAACAGAGCAAGTTCAGTGCTGAACTTAATAGCTGTAGAGTATTTGGTGTCAACACCAAAGAGAAAGTGTCTAGTGTTGGGTTCGTTGCCTTAGAAATGGAAAGTTACTTAATTATCAATAGTCTCCATCCTATAGAAATAGCACCAGTTCAGTCTTCCTTGCCTGGGTGAGGGAGTCTGACATGAATCATATGGTCCTACTGGCACTGAAGTATATTCATTCTTAACTGGATGACAGTGAATTAGACATTCTTGTAGGTTAGTAGAAAGAATGAAGGATTTGGAGGGGAAAAGATCGGGGTTCAAATCCCAAACATCCATCTATCTGAGTTTTTGATGGAGTCCTGTTGTTGCACTGTGGGTTAATGCGCCAGACTGGAAAGCCATTTGAACTGCAAGGTCATCAATTCAAGCTCACCAGCTACTCCTTGGAAACCCTCTACAGGCTTGCTATGGGTCAGAATTGACTGAGCAGCACTTAACAACAACAGAACCATAAAGTATACACATAAACATATATTTGTTGAATTTATTATTTTGCTTTTAAATAAAAGACATTCTATGAAACTTACAGGAGACTGATGTCATATACATAAAATATCTGAATACGTGATAATAATATTTGCATGAGTCTGCTTTTAAAGCTAGGTATTTTAATGGTGGAGTCCTGGTGTGGCACTGTGGGTTAATGCATTGGACAGCAAGGTTGGTTTGCATTGCAAGGGCTGTGGTTCAAGCTCACTAGTCACCTTGGAAACCCTATACAAAGGTCATTATGAGTTGGAACCAACTTGACAGCACTGAATGACAACAACAACAATATAATTTTACATTGATAAAGTTTTTGTTGCCCAAGAGTTGCTAGTAGAAATGTTAATAGTAGGATATTTTTTAATGCTATTTTTTACTTTCTTCTTTTAATTGACTATTTTCTACTTATATGGCTTGTACAGAAAGGACTTTTAGAGAAGGGAGACAAGTGAAATGCAGATTGTTGTTGTTGTTGAGTGCTAAGTACCATCCAGTTGGTTCCGACTCACAACGATCCTGTATTGTATTTGCGAGGAATGGTTGATGAGTTTGAACCACCAGGCTTGCAGTTCATGCTAACCTTGTGGTGCTTATCCAATAGTACCATATCAGAGGACCAAACCCAAAGTAATTTTTATCTTCACAACATTTTGTTGTATCACTTTTTACTGATCCAACAGATTATTTAACAAAGTTTTTGATTAATGAAAACTGTACTCATAACTACCCTCTTCCAAATTTGACAATTTCAAAAGTTTTCTTGTTTCGCTTTATTAACAACTGTACATTTATCTACAGGCTGCAACAAGTCTGAATGCACAATGTCACTTTATTAAGCTTAGGTAGAGCAAATGTGAACACATTTATAAAAAGATTGCTTCCAAACCTATACCAGCATAAATCTGATCTTACAAAAGGCCAACAATATGTGATATATTTCTAACATCTTGTGTTTATATGACATTCTAAAGATATACCCTAGTGATGAATCAGAAAAACATTTCATCATCTAAAGTTGGTTGTTTCTTTTCCCTAGCCTGGGATGCTTCAATTTTAAGACTCCCTTTATAAGTTCTATTTGGACACTACGTTAACCCTTAGGCCACAGAGTATTGGCAAACAGTTGATTTCATTTTTCCCATTGGCATAGCTGCTGTTCACAGCAGCACTCCTTCCCTCTCCTTTGTTTAAATTGGCTGCAATATTTCTTGCTTAAGGGATTTACCAGAATGTGGCCATACCTGGGCTTAAGCTAAAATCAGGATCAAGAACTGGGAACGGGAAGGTTTTACACTGACCACTGGGTGGGTAACATCTTTCTTTCAAATATTCAGAAAAACACATGCACACCATGAGCTCTGACTTTCAGAACTGGAAAAATGAACTGAACATATGGTAAAGTTAAAAATTAATATTAATAAATGGAAAAACTATTTCCCCAACAGACATTTCATTTTAAGATTGTCCTCCATTGGAATGATTTATTTGATTCTCTCATCTACTTGAGATGAGCAACATGTTGAAATTGCAAAGAACGCTCTAAACAGAAGCAAGAGTGCTACGAGGACTGTGTCTAAGAAGTTTGTAAACAAATCATTCTTGTTCAAGGAATATTTGTATTACTTGCTACAGAGAACTTTATTTTTCTTTATTTTAAGGCTAGCTCAAAAACATGTAGGAAAGTGCTTAGAAATAAAAGATATTGTCATTTATTTATGCCTTTATGTGTACATTTTTTTAAAATTGAAATGACCTTGGGTCGGAAAGGGAAAAAAGATCCGAGCCATGAAAATTCTAGGTAAACCAAAGGCAGCACTACATGTATCTAAAAGTTTTGAGAGACTGTCAAATGGTACACTTGTAAATTTAATAATAAACATTGTAACTAGACCAATTTACACTTTTTCTATGCCTAGATGAAATCTCCTAATGGTGTGAGTCTGAAAAGAGATGATGGAATCACTGATTCAGTAGTCATTAAGATATTTAATTTCAGCCTTCACTGAATTCACCAAACTGAACCCTCTCTCCCTCCCCTACTTTCCACCTATCTCTTTTTACATCATTAAAAACAAAGATTTCAAATAAGTTATAACCATTTTCCTTCCATAACATTTTTTTTCCTTCTTCTTCTTCTAGGGTTTACTATTTGATAGCCTGTAGTAACTGAAGTTGATATATTTGTGCTGTAATAAAAGTGCAAAAACAAACAACCCTAGTGCATGCTAATTAAATTGCTTGTGTAAATGCAACACTCAGAGTACACATTGGCTATACGGAGCCCTTAAATGAAAGAGTTAAGTTCCGTTTATAAAATGAAAATCAAAGAATATAGCCTTCATATGGATTGCACCTCAATGTAAAGAAAACTAAAAATCCTTTATGCTTACCACTACCCAAAATATCTCAGCCTCCTTCCCTCTCTTTGTTTAAATTGGCTGCAATGCTTACCCTACAGCAGCATACCTTAGTCTTCAAAGTAACATCTTGGCTCTTTAACAGTGTAAAACAGTCTTTTGCAGCAGATTTGCCTAATGTAATATGTCCTTTGATTTCTTGACTGCTGCTTCCATGAGCATGTATACAAGCAAAATGAAATCTTTGACAACTTCAATCTTTCTTCTGTTTATTATGGTGTTATTGACTATTCATTTATCCAGAAGGTCAGTTTGAACTGCGAGGTTGGTGATTCAAACTCATCAGCTGCACCCCAGAAAACCCTATACAGGGTCTCTATGAGTTGGAACCAACTCAAGGGCACATTACAACAATAACAAAGTTATGTTTTGATTTCAACAAGCATTTTTCAGGAGTCAAATGTGTTTTGAAGATAGAAATGATGCTGGAGATTACAGGATAGAAATTTGCAAGAGCAATGACTTATGAATTGAAAATACTTTTTTTTTTCAACAACATAAAAGGTAACGTAGATATGGACCTCCCCATATTGAATACAAAGGAATCAAATTGACTACATCTGTGGGAAGAAGCTATGGAGAAAATCAATATCACCAGCTAAAACAAGGTCAGAAACGGTGTCCCAGTAAAATGTGGAAATCGTCAAACAATATTATTAACGCCACATGCAAGTAAGATTTTACTGAAGATAATTCAACAATGGTTGCAGCAGCACGTCAACAGGGAGCTGCCAGAAATTCAAGCCGTATTCAGAAGAAGATATGGAACTGAGGATATCTTTGCTGATATCACATGGATTTTGGTTAAAAGCAGAGAATGCTAGAAAGGTGTTTATTTGTGCTTTATTGACTATGCAAAGGCATTTGACTATGTGGATCATAAATGATTATCGATAACATTGCAAAGAATGGCAATTCCAGAACACTTAATTGTGCTCATGAGTAACCTGTACATAGACCAAGAGACAATCTTTCAAACAGAACAAGGAGATACTGAATTGTTTAAAATCAGGAAACGTGTGTGCCAGGGTTGTGTCCTGAGTCTTGGTGTGGCATTATGGGTTAATGCATTGGATTGCAAAGTCAGTTTGAACCGTAAGGTCATCAGTTCAAATTTACCAGCCACTTCTCAAAAACCTGATACAGTGTTGCTATAGGTTGGAACCAACTCGACAGCATTTAACAACAACAATTCAAACTGTATGCTGAACAAATAATCTGAGAAGTTGGATTATATGAAGAAGAATGTGGTATCAGTATTGGAGGATGACTCATTAACAACCTGGAATATGCAGGAGACTTGCTTGCTGGAAGTAAACAGATTTGAAGTACTTAGTGATGAAAGTTAAAGAATATAGCCTTCATATGGATTGCACCTCAGTGTGAGGAAAACTAAAATCCTCACAGCTGGAGTAATCAATATTCCATAACATCATGGTAAATAGAGAAAAGATTGAAGTTTTCAAAGACTTCATTTTGCTTGTATCCAAAAGCAATGCTAAAGGAAGCAGAAGTCAAGAAATCAAAGGATGTATTTCATTAGGAAAATCTCTGCAAAAGACTTCTTTAAGCGCTAAAGACCCAAGATGCTCCTTTGAAGACTAAGGTTAACTGCTGTAGGATAAGTACTGAACTGCTAACCACAAGGTTGGTGGTTCAAATCCACCAGCCACTCTTCATAAATCCTATATGGGAATGTTATGAGTCTGGACTGACTCAATGACACTTAAAAATAAACCTATTTATGGTATTTTCAATCACCTCATCTTCATGTGAAAACTGGACAATGTAAAGTAAAGATTGGAGAATAATCAATGCCTTTGAATTATGGTGTTGGAAGAAGCACCAACACCATGAAGACTTCTCATCTCATAGTTTGATCAGGTTGGTAGGAAGGACCAGTACCTGGAGAAGGAAGGAGAGATGTAACATGGAGAAGACTCTCAAGGAGAGGAATTGACACAATTTCAGACACTTGGGTGTTCAATTATTCTGAATCATTATTTTAGATTCACACTACTTAAAATAGCCCTCGAATCCCTTCACAAAGTGATCTCAGCCTAAATATCTTCAACACAATCTTGAACCACTACTCAAAGAACCTGATCTTATATAACTTCATGATGTTTCTTGTAATGTAATACCAAGTATTTTAATGCATCTATGTCTGGAAGACCCTTGGTGAGATGATTTGACACCGTGGCAGCAACAATGGGCTTAAGCACAGTAATACTTTTGAGGATGGTGCAGATTGGGGCAATGTTTTGTTCTGGTGTATACAGGTTTGCTATGATTCAGAACCGACTTGAGGGCAGCTAACAACAATAACAACAACATATTTCCCCATGTAATATTCCCTATTCCAAGAATAACATTCTCAACAATTTGATCTCATCCTAAATTTCTTTAACCTGGTTTTTAACTCTACCTACATACCTGATCCTATGTAACTTCTTGCTGTTTGCTGTAATATCAAGTATCTTACTGTATCTCTGTCCTCACAAGTGATCTTCTGTATTCCAAGAACACCATTTTCATCTCATACACCTCCTACACCTTTTTTTGTGAAAGTTGTTTTCAAGTGAGTCAATTCAGAATTAAATACTGTCTTTTTGTTTCATTCCCCTTTGTTGTTTCATTTAGCTATCCAATTTTGAAGCATGTAGTTTTCTGGATCTTTATTTCAGTGATGTTGTGGAGTTGATATGAGGATTGATTGTTAGCATCTCTCCCCAACTTCATGCTCAACGATTACATATTGGTAGTTTCAAATAGGTCACAGTTAAAGTATTTGCACCATGGAAATTGACAAACATGACAAATCAAAATCATTCATGTTTTTCTTCTCTCTCCTACTCTTTCTCTCTTTTCTTTTTTCAGAGCCTGTTTCCCGACACACCACTCTTCTTACTTGAAGAATTTGCAGAGAAATAATTCTCTACCAGTCTCAAATCAATCAAACAGCACAGTAAGCAGCAACTGATTACCCCATTTTGAGGGTGACAATGTGGACTATGGTGAATGGCATTGTAACTATCCCACTTAAATGAGAATAACTTTCACTCAGATTCAGCTTTTGTTGTTGTTATGTGCCATTGAATCTGTTCTGGTTCACAGTGACCCAGTATAGGGTTTCCAAGAAGCAGCCGATGGGCTTGAACTGCCAACCTTGAGGTTAGTAGTCCAGTGCTTATTCTACAGCATCACACTTCAGCTTATATAGGGAAAATGACCTAATAGTTTTAGATCATTTTAATTTCATAGGTGGATACTCTGTGTAGGGAAGAAAGTTCTCTTCATTTTTCAATATTAAAAATGAATTCCATAATAATAATGGTAATTACACACAAGCTAATCCACAACCTGTCTTTGTTGTAGGCAATGAGAAGTCACTGAAAGTTTCGTTTCTAAGCAGAGTGACAACGTTATGAGTTTTCATTTTAGAAAAACAACTCTAGATGATGGTATGTGAAGGACAGACTGAAAAGAACAGAAGCTAACAGAATCAAAGTCTTGGGGATGGTGAAGATGAATTCTCCAACTTTAGTGAGGACCATTTTTAGAACAAGATGAAAGGTTCTATTCCTGCATAAGCCAGTTACATTGCTGTTTTCCTAGCAATGGCAAATACCTTTATCTTGGCAAGTTGTGCCCATGGGAACAGTTACCCACTGGCTTCCAGTTCAGAGAGTAGGGGTCGGTTTTTTCATCTACAAGAAGACACCCAAATGATGGTGGGTAACATAATTATCTTTATAAAGACTAGCACTGATATTGATTACATTGTCCAGATACTTGGGAAATAGCAGAGCAGATGCTAGAGTAAAAGATGTTACTTAGATCAAGTTCATTGATATATTTGTTTTTCATAGTTAAACCCGGATATTGGCAGATGACTCTATCTGTGCCACATAACTGATGGCTGTAGTCCAGAAAAAGGAAAGATTTAAAATGAAACAAAAGTGCTTTTCAGTACTGTGCAGAGTCAATGCAAATGGAGTTGGGCAAGAATTTCCCCAGAAAGCTGCCCAAATTCCCCCTCATTTCTTCCTTCCTCACTGGTTTGAGTAAATAAAATATTTATGATTTGGTAATAAAACCTCCCAAATACTAAAGCCCTTTCATATATCCACAAGGTGTGGGAATCTTCAGAGTTTCTGAGAAAACCAGGACTTGGCCACTGCCCTTAAGTGGGACTACGTGTCTCTTGAGTCTCCCTCTCTAACATCCTCAGTCTCCAAGAAGCTGAGCTTATCATTTGATCCAAACAACAGAGTCAAGAAAACATACAGTCTTTTGTCTAGATTTCCTTTTGGGAAAATATCCATCCTAGGTCCTTGCAGAGCTGTGGGTTAATGCACCAGACTGCAAAGTCACTTTGAACCTTAAAGTTAGCAGTTCAAGCTCACCAGTCGCTCCTTGGAAACCCTATACAGGGTCACTATGGGTTGGAATGGACTCAACGGCACTTCACAACAACAACAACATGTTCTTGCAAAGAAAACATCCATATTGAAAGTCAATAGATGTTTTGTTTTCAAATTTGTAGTGATTGGGTTCTGTTGACAACATGGTCAATTTGAGTAACCATTTGGGTTTATAAAAACATTGTACAGAAAATGTGTACAAGCAAGAATTGATCTGTTCTTCTTTTAACACATAGTGTTGCATTTGTCCAACAATTATTCTTACTTTTTCAAGACTCTTTGACCTAGAGACAGAGCTAAACAAACTTGGGTAGTGTTTACAGAAGGGGACTTTAAAAAGTTCATGGAAAAATGGAACCAAAAATGAATGGAATTTTCCACAAGCATTTTGAAGCTCCCTCATACATGTTCTTTGATTCCTAGGCCACACTGACATTATGGTATACGATAATTAGCAGTATCTGCTGCATAGGATGTTGTTGTTGGTGATGTCAAGTGGATTCTAACTCATAGTGACCCATGGGACAGAGCAGAACTGCCCAATAGGGTTTTCTTGCCTGTAATTGTTACAGAAGCAAATTGCCGGATCTTTTTCCCACAGAGATGCTGGCTGGGTTTGAACCACCAATATTTTAGTTACCAGCTAAGCACTTAACTATTGTACCACAGGGCTTCTTAGAGAGTTTGAAGGGATTCAGAAAATACTGAATTCATGAATGTGCAACCTAAAATTCCAAAGTCCTCCTATCTTGGGATATGCCTCCTATGCTTTAAATGTGCTTTATCCATGGGGATTCTCATATAGGATTGCCAGATAAAATATGGGATGCCCTGCTAAATTTGAATTTGAAATATTTTTTGGTATAAGTATGTTCCAACTTCCACATGAAACACACTTACATTTGTAAGGGTTTGTTGTTGCTATTGCTGTTATTTATTTTTGCTAACTCTATCAGCCTTAGTCTACCCCTAGTTTGTCATTTTGTCATACTGTGATGGCTTGCACATTGCTGTGATGCTAGAAGATATGCCATCAGTGTAACCTGGTGGACAGTTTTCAGCAGTTTCCAGAATAAGACGGAATAGGAGGAAGGAGAGGCAGACTAATTTTAAATGGTTAGCCATAGAAAACCTTATGAATAGCTGTGGAGCACTGTCACATATAGTACCAGAAGATGAAAACTTAACAGAAACAAAACATTGTCAGCTATCATGCCAGAAAATGAACCCCTGAGGTTGAAAGGCACTCAAAATACGACTGGAGAAAAGCTGTCTCTTCAAAGTAGAGTTGACCATGACGCTGTCAATGGAGTAAAAGTTTCAGGACCTTCATCTGCTTATAGGACACAACTCAGAATGAGGAGAAACAGCTGTCAGCATTCATTAATAACTGAAACATGCAATGTACAAAGTATGAATCTAGGAAAATCGGAAGTTGCTAAGAAATGAAACTGAACGTATCAAGACCGACATCTTAGATATTGGTGAGCTGAAATGGACTGCTACTGGCCCTTTTGAATCAGACAATCATATATTTTATTATTCCAGAAATGACAAATTCTAGAGGTGTTGCTCACTTTCATCTTCAAAAAGAATATTTCAAGATCTATCTTGAAGTACAATGCTGTCTGTTACAGGGTAATATCCACATGCTTACAAAGAATACCAGTTCATACCACATTAATCAAATTTTCACACCAACCACTAAAGCCAGTGATGATGATGAAATTGAAGAATTCTATCATTTTCAGTCTGAAATCCATCAATCATGCAATCAAGATGCATTGATAATTACTGGTGATTGGAATGCACAATTTGAGAACAAAGAGAAAGGACCAGTAGCTGGAAAATATGGCCTTGGTGATGCTGAGAACAGTATGACATGTTCTGCAAGACCAATGGCTTATTTACTGTAAATACCATTTTAAAACAACATGAAGGTGACTATACATATGGATCTCAAAAGATGTAATAAACAGGAATCAAACTGACTACATCTGTTGGAAAAGACAGTGGAAAACCTCAATATCATCAACCAAAACAAAACCAAGACTAGATGTAATTGTGAAACATATCATCAGTTGCTTATACCCAAGTTCAGGCTGAAGATACAAAATATGTCCTTGAACACATCCCACATGAATTTAGAGATCATCTCAAGAACAGATTGGATGAATTAGACACTACTGACCGAAGACCATAAGAACTGTGGTATGACATCAAGAACATCATACAGGAAGAGAGAAAAAGGTTGTTAAAAAGACAGGAAAGAAAGAAAAGACCAAATGGATGTCAGCAGAGATTGCTTAAGCATAGAGAAGCTAAAGCAAATAGAAGAAATTTGCAATTAGAAGAGCTAAGCAGAAAATTTCAAAAGGCAGCTCAAGAAGGCAAAGTCATGTATTACAATGAAATGCACAAAGACATGGAGTTAGAAAACCAAAAAGAAAGAAAATGCTCAGTATTTTTCCAGCTGGAAGAACTCAAAGAAGAATTCAAGCCACAACTTGCAATATTGAAGGACTCTATGGGTACCAAAAAGATGATTACTTGGGCTTTAGTGACTTTGCAAAAGCGTTCAGTTGTATTGTTGTTGCTAAGTGCCATCAAGTCGCTTCTGACTTATAGTGGTCCTGTATAGGATTTCTGAAGAGCAGCTGGTGAGCTTCAACTGCCGACCTGGCAGTTCCAACCAACCTTCCATTCCAGTGCTTATCCTACAGTGCCACATAGATCATGTTAGACTGTGGGTAAACTGCAAAGAATAGGAATTCCAGAACACTTCATTGTGTTCCTGGGCAACCCGGATACAGATCAAGAGCTAGTTGTTAGAATAGAACATGGGGATACTAAATGGGCAGAAAAGGTGTGTGCCAGTATTTCCTTCTTTCATCCTACGTATTCAATCAATATGGTGAGCATATTATCAGAAAAGAAGGATTATATGAAGATAAACATGACATCATGATTGGAGGAAGACTCATTAGCAGCCTGCAATATGCAGATGATACAACCTTGCTTGCTGAAAGTAAAGAGGACTTAAAATACTTACTTATGCAAGATCAAAGATTACAGCTTTCAGTATAGGCTGCACCTCAGTGCAAAGAAAACAAAAAATCCTCACAACTGGGACAATAAATAACAACATGATAAAGAGAGAAAAAATTGAAATTGTCGAAGTTTTCACTTTGCGTAGATCCACAATCAATTTTCATAGAAGCAGTAGTCAAGAAATCAAATGATGTGTTGCATTAGGAAAATCTGATGCACAAGATCTCTTTAAAATGTTTAAGAGCAAAGGTATCAGTTTTAGGACTAAGTTTGAGGACCTCATATGCATGTGAAAATTGGACAATGAAGAAGGAAAGCCATAGAATAATCTATGATTTGAATTACAATGTTGGAGGAGAACAAACAAATCTATGTTGGGAAAAGTACAGCCAGTGTGCTCCTTAGAAGCCAGGATGATGAGACATCATCTCTCATACTTTGAATATGTTATCAAGAAGACCATTCTCTGGTAAAGGACATCAGGCTTGGAAAGTGGACAGTCAGCGAAAAAGTGGACACTTCCAATGAAATGAATTGACACAGTGGTAACAGGTAAAGTGTAACAACTGTGAAAATGACACAGAGCCAGCAGTGTTTTGTCCTGTTGTGCATAAGTTCCGTATGAATTAGAAGCCCCTTCGAAGGCACCTAATAACAACAACAACATCCTCTTTACTTGTTTTGCATTCTTTTGTTATGTTTTTGCTTTTGTTTTTGGCACATTTCTTTATCAGTTTAGTGATGGTTTGGGGTTTTGAGATTAAAAATAGATGTTTACTTAGCTTCTATCAAATTTATAATTTGAGTTTAATGATCAGTTCCTGCATTTGCCGTTAATAATCTTCTTTGCCATCACCGTTAAACCCTGAAATTTTCCTTAGCAGTAAGAAGATACACCATGTCTACTGCAGGACAACCTCATTCTTCTTAGAACTCTTATCTTTTCCGCATGTCATCAGGCTATCCAGTACTTACGTCCATGTCTCCATTTTTTGCTACGTATGCTACTATACCTTAGGCTGAAAGAGTTAATTTGAAAAATACAGGTATTATGCTTAGGAGACATTGCACTCCTTAGAAAATATTCTATTAATGTTGACTACCATATGGTGGCTCTTTAGGATAAGCACTGAACTGAAAATCACAAGGCTGGTGATTCGAGCCTACCAGCTGCTCAGCAGGAGAATGATGAGACTTTCTGCTCCCTCAAAGATTTGGGGACTCAATGGCAACAGATAACACTATTACTATTGCCATTGTTGTTGATGATCTTGTTTTCACTCCAGACTGCAATGTTCAAAATACACATTAGACATCACATTCTCAGCCCTACGACTGAGATTCTGGCATTTTCTCTGCATTACTGGGTAATATTTTTCTGGATATTTTCCTCCAATCCCTGCCTGGATCTCTAATACTGGGTCTCTTGGATACTGGGTCTCTGTCCTGTTGGAAGATTGGGGCTCCCTGGTCTGGTATGCTGGAGATTCTCCTATCCTCTGCTTTTACTCTGTAACCCTCAAGCCTGAGCTTTTACTTCTAACGATTGTCTACGAATATTAAGAGTACTCACTGGTGAGTAACAGCAGGGAATGCATCTAAGTCAGTGTCGCCTGTGACTTAGATGTTGTAACCTACCTTATTTCCTGATAATCTATTCAGGGTCATTTTTTTCACTTCACCTGAATTTAGACATCATCTGTGATGGTATATGTACATATTGACTGCTTCTTCCCTGGTGTGGGAATTCTTTAATTCTTACTATGCCCCAACTCCCCTGTTCCAGCAAGCATTTGTTTGGCTTTCACTCTTAAGAACGCTTCTTTTAAGGCCAGCACCAGAATTAGATGTCTTCTTACAGGAATGACTAAGACGTTCATCTATGATTTCACTGAGATAGAAAGTCTGAATCTGAGTTGGTGTTACTATTCTCTCTCAAGGAACTTGGGCTAATTCTTTAGGTTGTTGATGTTGTGAAGTGCCGTCGAGTCAGTTCCGAGGAGCAACTGGTGGACTTGAACTGCCGACCTTGCAGTTCAAACGGCTTTGAAGTCTGGCGCATTAACCCACAACGACACACAGAGAACATTTAAATTTTATTTTCAATTGAAATTTTTGTCTAAATGAGACTGTTGAACCAGTCTGTCACTATGAGTCCCGAAAAACACCTTGATTCTCTTTTACCTTTATCTGACTTTCCAGACCTCAAACGTATCTAGTTCCTCTCCTCAAGATTGCTAAATGCAATTTCCCAGGAGTTTGCGCATCAGTCCCCAAATTCTTGTTCACTGTTACTTTTGTGCAAGTAATTAGATTCTCTTGGGTATAAGGCTCACAGCGACCTGCTCAGATAGCTCACTGCATGCAGATTAGGATTTCCTTGGGGAGTTTCGCTAAGCAAGCAGGCCTTCTATTTAAAGCAGTCCACTTCAATTCCCCCCATACCAAGCATCTGACAGAGCTTCCAGTAGAGTACTGTTATTTAGAGGTACAGGAAGGCCAGGAGACACATGCCAGGATATTGGCCAGAGAAACCTGACTCAAATCTCAGAGGGCTTATGTGGACTACTAGAAGTCAATGTGTTCAGCCAATTGTAATGCTACAAGATTAACAAACATCCCTTGCTCACCCTCCTTACTGTGCATTGTCTTCATTTTCCCGTGGAGTTAGATAAATCTGTTCATTTGAAATTTCTAACATCATGTGCTTATTTCACTAATCCAGGAAAAACCGACCACAGTTTTTCAAAAATTAGGATCAAAAAGACATTTTGATTTCTTTGTAATTTAGGACCTAGTTGCAGATTCGTTTTACTCATTTGCACTGATTTAAATTTAGTGGCACGTCTGAATTCTCAAAGGACACCAGATGCTACTTGCTAAACAGATGATACCCTCTGACCCCAGAAAAATCAATAACCTCATATGTTTGAGCATTTAACTTCCAAAGCACTCTGTTTACTCTGACCTTCCATAGGATCAGGTTGGCATGTGGATGTTGAATCAAGTACTTACAGCAAACATAAATAACAGAGACTTTTCATATGGAATCTCCATAAATTTCCAGACTTTGTTTTTTCTTTTGTTAAGTTTTTTACGCTGGCATATCTAATAAAGGTCATTTAGAATATACGTTTGTTTAACTTTTAAGTTGTTAACCAGTTCTTGACATGGTTTTGGGAAATTATGTAGAAAGCATTATGTAACCCTGTGAAGATGTAAGGAGATATTTTTCATATTAGCGTAGTTCTACAAGGCACATCACCACCACCACCACTACCATTGTATATTTGTAATACTCTAACTTTAAATGGAATTACCCTGTAAAACTTCAAAAACATTGTGAAATTCTTTCCTTTTTTTTTTCCTTCCCTTATTTTTGCTTTTAAGAAACGAGAAATTTAAATGGTAAAAAAAACCTGGATTTTTCAACACTGACATCATAGTTGTATAGCACCAAACAAAAGTGGTGACTAAGAAAAATATTAGGTATGAACATTTCAACAATTTCCTGCAGTGTTTAAATCACAGAATTATAAAATCAAGGGGTTGGAAGAGTCATCTTAGGCCTTTAAATACAAATGTTTCTTCTATAACAAGATCAAAGCAATCATAACATTTGTATTGTCTCTGATAAGGACAGAACCTGAGAAAGTAGGAATATATTTTTATTCCTTTTAGAGCAGAAAGTTAGGGAGCACAGAGGCTCTGTAGGATAAGCTCTGGACTGTGAACTACAAGGTCAGTGGTTCAAGTCCACCAGTAGCTCCATGGGAAAAAGATCATACTTTCTGCTCCCTAAAAGAGTTACAGCCTTGGAGACCCTGTACAAGGTCAGTATGAGTTGGAACCAACTCAGCAGCACTTAACAATAGCAACAAGGGTAGAAGATTACCATTAATTTAATTTTTCCTTGTTGATGACCTTCATGTTTATAAACTGAGATATTATTATAACACATTAAAAAATTTATTATTTTTGTTTGGAAAAAAGAGTTTATCATATTTGTTTTCTGGCTTGTAAACAAAGATTTGACTATCTTTATCAAATCTATCTCTAGAGAGTTTTGAAATTAAAGTTTTAAAGAAAACTGATATCTACAAATCATTCATTGTAGATTCATATGTAGAAGGAATCACACTAGCACACAATTATGAAATCTGACATTTTGAGGACATAATTTGAATTTAAAATAAAAGGAATACATGAATCCAATGCTAAAAGTTTATCAATATTTCTATCAAGACAGGTATTTATATATCTTTTACATATTTATATATTTTAAACAAAATATATGACTTACATAAGAGAGATTTTTCTTACAATAAATTGTGAGCATAGATAATTAGAAAACTGTGTTAGTGTGCTTAAAAGTATGGAAATAGAAAAGTTTCTCCCCGACACACACACACAGAAGATTAGTTCAACTCCATTTCATTCAATATTTAATTTTTAAATTTTATTGTGTGTGTATTGCATGCTGTTAGGTACTATGGAAATCAAAATGTGATTCTAAAGCAGGCAATGACCCTTACCATCAGCGAAGTACTGCTAGGTACGCCAACTGTTAACCTATAATATAGGCCATAGGATTTAGGGCTGTTGTTATTGTTGCTGCAATTGCAGTTGAGTGCCGTCGAGTTGGTTCCGACCCATGGCGACCCTGAACAGGGTTTCCGATGCTGTAAATATTTACAGGAGTAGAAAGCCTCATCTTTCTCCCACGGAGCAGCTGGTAGTTTCGAACTGCTGACCTTGTGGTTCATAGCCCGATTCGTAACCACTACGCTACCAGAGCTCCTGTTGTTGTTAGGTACCATTAAGTTGACTCTGACTCATAACGACCCTCTGCACAACAGAAAAAAGTATTACCCTATCCTGTGTCACCTTCATAATTGTAGCTACATTTGAGCCCAACACTGTTGTCAATGTGCCAATCCATCTCATTGGGGGTATTCCCCTTTTTTGCTGAACTTCTAGTTTATCAACCATGATGTCCTTCTCAAGGGACTGGTCCCCTCCTGAGAGCATATGCAAAGTATGAGAGATTAAGTCTTGCCACCTTGTTTCTAAGGAGCATTCTCACTGTTTTTCTTCTGATTGTTTGTTCCTCTAGCAGCTGAAAGTACTGCCAACATTCATCTCCAACACCATAGCTCAAAAGCATCAATTATTCTATAGTTTTCTGTCTTCATTATCCAGCTTCATATGGACATGAAGTGATTTATAACACCATGGCTTGTATTTTAGATCAGTACTTAAGGCTAAGGTGCACCTTAGTCCTTAAACTGCTATCTTTGCTCTTGACCACTTTAAAGAGGTCTTGTACAGCATATTTACCAATGCAATACGATGTTTGATTTCTTGGCTGCTGCTTCCATAAGTATTGATTGTGAATCCAAGCTAAATGAAGTCTTTGATAATTTAAATCTTCTCTCCACTTATATGGATGTTGTTTATTGGTGCAATGGTGAGGATTTTTGTTTTATTTATGTTGAAGTGCAATCCATACTGAAGGCTATAATCTTTTTGTTGTTTATTGGTGCAATGGTGAGGATTTTTGTTTTATTTATGCTGAAGTGCAATCCATACTGAAGGCTATAATCTTTGATCTTCATCAGAAAGAATTTTAAATCCTCTTTGCTTTTAACAGGCAAGGTTGTTAATGAATCTTTCTCCAGTTTTGATGCCATGTTCTTCTTTATATAATTCAGTGTCTCGGATTATTTGCTCATTATACATATTCAATAAGTATAGCAAAAAAATACAACCCTGGCATAAATATTTCCCTATTTTAAACCATTCAGTATCACCTTGTTCTGTCTGAACAACTGCCTCTTGTTCTGGAATACTTATTCTTCTCATGATCCACATAGTCAAAAGACTTTGCATAGTCAATAAAGCACAGTATTTTCCCATGTTATTGTTATTAGCTGTTGGTCTGACTCATAGCAACTCAGTAAAGGGTTTCTAGAGAGCAGCTGGTGGGTTTGAACCACTGAACTTGTGATTGGCAGTCCAGTGCTTTTGCTACAATGCCATATATAGAATGATTCAATATTTCAAGTCATGGCTAGATTTTTTTCCTTTAGTTCTCTCAGCTTGAGAAATGCTGAGTGTGTCCTTCTATTTTGGTTGTCTAACTCTAGGTTTTTGCATATTTCATTGTAATAATTGTCTTTGTCTTTTCTAGCTGCCCTTTGAAATTTTCTACTCAGCCCTTATTTCTTTCATTTGCTTTTGCATGTCTATGCTGAATAGCAAATTTCAGAATCTCTCTGATACACATTTTTGTCTTTTCTTTCTTTCCTGGCTTTTAATGACCTTTTGCATTTTTCCTGTATGAAGTTCTTGATGTCAATACATGGCTCATCTGTTCTGCATCCATCAGTGTCTAATGCACCAAATCTGTTCTTAAGGTGGGCTCTAAACTCAGAGAGATATAGTCAAGGTCAAATTTTTACTTTTCTGGGATAGTTTGGCTCTTGTGTATGGACAGATGAGTGGTGGTGATTTAGGGCAGACAGTTGCAAATGACAGCGACATGTGACTAACCCAGTTCTATCTGATTGCTAAGCTTTATCTGCCATCCCACATTTTAGTGTAAGAAGCTCAAATTTCTGTTGGTTATATCACATCCATACACAAAACCATCAGAAGTGGTTTCTGATAAGATACCATTATAAATGGTGCTAGGCCATTGACCACTTGTCTGTCAGTTTGCTTCACTGTGGTGGCTTGCATGCTGCAGTGATTCTGGAAGCTATGACATCAGTATTTTAAATACCAGCAGGGTCACCCATGGTAGACAGATTTCAGATAAGCTTCCGGACTAAGACAGACTAGGAAGGAGAGATAGACTACATTAAAATATTTAGTCACTGAAAACCTTATGAATAGCAATGGAACTGTCAGATAGCACCAGAATATTGAATATTGAAACACAATGACCTGCACCAGACACTGTCAGATATAGTGCCAGAAAATGAGCTCCTCAAGAGGGAAGGCACTCTAAATATGACTGGGGAAGAGCTGCCTCCTCAAAGTAGAATTGACCATTATAATGATGCAAATAGTATAAACCTTTTAGAACCTTCATTTACCGATGACACACAACTCAAAATGAGGAGAAACAGCTGTAAGCATCCATTGATAATTAGAATATGAAATGGATGAAGTATGAATCTAGGAATATTGGAAATTTCCAAAATGAAATGCAATACACAAACATCAGTATCTTAGGCATTAGTGAGCTGAAATGGACTGGCTTTGGTCACTTTGAATCTGACAATCACATGGTGTACTATGCAGGAAATGACAAATTCTAGAAAAATGGTGTCACATTCATCACCAGAAGAACATTTCAAGCTGTATCTTTTTTCTTTTTTATTGTTTCATTCCTTGATTTTAATTCCGTTGATTTAACATTACTTATTCCACTTCCTCCAAGAATTTCCTATTTCCATTTTTCCTTCTTTACTAGCCCTTCTGAGCTTTGTCCTTAGGTAAACGTTACCTTTTGATCTAAATTGGTTGATTATTCTAAGGTGTGTGTACCTCTCTAGTTTTATTATTTTCTTTATACACCTGTCACCTTTTGTATGAAAAATTAGCCAAAAGAATAAATTCTGTTCTACACCAAATGTGTGAAAATGATGTACAGTCTTCAGGGTTCCACCATCTATATCTGCTTGGTTGTGGTTTCACTTTTATGATTTGAGTTTTGTTCCATAGTTTTCTCCCATATACTTGGCACCTTACAATGTGATCCTTTCCAGGACAGTTGGTAGTGGTAGTCTGAACAATTTTGTTCTGCTTCTCTTAGGGTCATGCAGATGTGGTAAAAAAAAAAAAAAAAAAACAAAAAAAAAAAAAACAGCAATAGGGAAAGAACCAGATATTCACGTGGTTCATTAGTCCAGTGCATTAAATGTTTCCAAGCATCTTCAATCATTCTCACTCTTCTTTCCTCCAGATTGGATGAGAACATTAGTTCTACCTACTAGATAGCTACTTAAGACGTATCTTATAATACAATGCTTTCTATAATAGGATGATATCCATATGCCTACAAGGAAGATCAGCTAATACCACTATTATTCAAATCTATGCACCACTAAAGTCAATGATGATGAAATTCAAGAAGCTTACCAACTTCTTCAAACTGAAATTGATCAAACATGCAATCAAGAGGTATTGATAATTACTGGTGCTAAGAATGCAAAGATTGGAAACAAAGAGGAAGGATCAGTAGTTGGAAATATGGCCTTGGTGATTGAAATGATATGTGAGAATGCATGATAAAATTTTGCAAAACTTATGATTTGTTCTTTGCAAATACCTTTTTTAAAAATATATAAAAGATGACCATATACCTCACCAGATGGAATACACAGAAATAAAATTGAGTACTTCTATGGAAAGTGATG
>NW_006408519.1:20391288-20399488 GCF_000296735.1 Chrysochloris asiatica | reverse complement strand
AACAACCTGTGATATGCAGATGATACAACCTTGCTTGCTGAAAGTGAAGAGGGTTTAAAACATTTACTGATGAAGAACAAAGAGCACAGCCTTCTGTATGTATTAAATCTCAATGTAAAGAAAACAAAATTCTTCACCACTGGACCAATAAACAAGATTCTTATCAGTGGACGAAAGATTGAAGTTGTCAAGGACTTCATTTTTCTTGGATCAACTATCAACTATTCACAGAATCAGCAGCCAAGAAATCAGACAATGTATTGCATTAGGCAAATCTGGTGCACAAGAACTTTTGAAAGTATTGAGGAGCAAAGATGTCAGCTTGAGGACTAAGGTGCGCCTGACCCAAGCCATGGTATTTTCAATAACCTCATATGCATGTGAAACCTGGACAGTGAATAAGGAAGACCATAGAAGAATTGATGCTTTTGAGTTGTGGTGTTGGAGGAGAATATTAAAAGTGCCATGGGCTGCCAAAAGAACCAATAGATCTGCTTTGGAAGAAGTGCAGCCAGAGTGCTCATTGGAAGCCAGGATGGCCAAACTTCATCTCTCATACTTTGGGCATATTTTCAAGAGAGACCAGTCACTGGAGAAGGATATCATGTTTGGTAAGGTGGAGGGTCAGAGAAAAAGAGGAAGCCCCCCAGTGAGATGGATTGGCCAAGTGGCAGCATCGATGGACTCAAGCGTAGCAACAGTATTGAGGTTGGGCCAGGATGGGGCAGTGTTTTGTTCTGCTGTGCATAAAATCACTATGAGTTGGTACTGACTCGATGGCACCTAACAACAACAACAATGGGCAAAATATTGAACGATACAGAAAATGGAAACTATACACAGAGTCACTGTACCAAAAAGAAATGGTTGATTTAACCATTTCAAGAGGTAGTATATGATCAAGATCCAACAATACTGAAGGTAGAAATTCAAGATGCACTAATAGCACTAGTAAATAACAAGTCTCTGGAAATTGATGAAATATAAATTGAAATCTTACAATCAATGGATGTAGCACCTTAGTGAGTCACTTATCTTTGCCAAGAAATTTGGAAGACAGCTACCTGGCCAACTGATTGGAAGATTTCCATATTTGTTCCTATTTCAAAGAGAGGCAGCCCAACTCAATGCTGAAATCAATGGACAATATCATTAATAGCACATGCAAGTAAAATTTTGCTAAAGATAATTCTAAAAGTGGCTGCAACCATACATTTACAGGGAACTTCCAGAGTTTCAAGCAGAATTCAGATGAGGACATGAAACAAGGGATATCATTATTGATGTCAGATAGATCTTGGCTGAAAGCAGAGAATATCAGAAATATGTTTATCTTTGCTTTATTGACTAGGCAAAGGCTTTCGATTGTGTGAATTTATGAAAAGCTTTGGACAACACCGTGGAAAATGGGTATTCTGGAACACTTAATTATGCTCATGAGGAACCTGTTAATAGACTAAGAGGCAGTTTATCTAACAGGACCAGGGGACACCGAATGGTTTAAAATTAGGAAAGGTGTGCGCCAGGGCTGTATTCTTTAACTATACATATTCAATCTTTATGCTGAGCAAATAATGCGATAAAATGGAGTATATGAAGAAAAACGTAGCCTCCAGGTTGGAGGCAGACTCATTAACAATGTGTGATATGCAGGTGATTTAACATTGCTGGCTGAAAACAAAGAAGACTTAAAATACTTACTGGTGAAGTTCAAAGACCACAGCCTTTGACATAAGTTGCACCTTAATGTAAAGATAACAAAAATCCTCACCATTGTACCAGAGTCCATTTAAATTGAGAAAAGATTGAAGTTGTCAAAGATTTTATTTTTGCTCAGCTCAATCATCAACCCTCATGGAAATAGTAGTTAAGAAATGAAACAGAGTATTGCATTAGTAAAATCTGCTGCACAAGATGTCTGTAAAGTGTTCAAGAGCAAAGATGCCAGTCATGTGTGTGTGACCTAAGCCATGGTATTTTCAATAACCTCATATGTATGTGAAACATGGACAATGAATAAAGAAGGCCATAAAATATTTGATGCATTTGAGTTATGGTGTTGGAGGAGAATATTAAGTGTACTATGGACCAGTTTAGTGTTATGTACCAACTGTACTATAGAGAAAAGATTGAAGCTGTCAACGACTTCATTCTTCTTGGATCAACCAACAACACTCATGGAAGCAATCAAATGATGGATTGCATTAGGAAAATTTGCTTCACAAGCTCTTTTAAAACTGTTGAAGAGCAAAGATGTCAGGTTGAGGACTAAGGTGCACCTGACCCAAGCCATGGTATTTTCAATAAGCTCATATGCATGTGAAAGCTGGACAGTGAATAAGGAAGACCATAGAAGAACTGGTGCTTTTGAGTTATGGTATTGGAGAATATTGAAAGTGCTACCAAAAGAACCAACAGATTTTTGTTGGAAAAAGTACAGTCAGAGTGCTCCTTAGAAGCCAGGATGGTCAGACTTCGTCTCTCATAATTCATACTTATTATCAGGAGGGACCAGTCACTGGGAAAGGACATCATGCTTGGTAAAGTGGAGGATCAGCGAAAAAGATTCGTATTGAGCTGGATTGGCACAGTACCAGTAGCAATGGGTTCAAGCATGGTAATGATTATGAGGTTGGTGCAGAATTGTACAGTGTTTTGTTTTGTCGTTCATAAGGTCGTTATGAGTTGGTAACAGCTCAATGGCATCTAACAACAACAAAGGTCACTGAAGGATTCTTAGTGTGGTGCTGTAGGATAAGCTCTGGCCTGAAAGGTTGTTTTGAATTGCAAGGTCGACGTTTCAAACTTATCAGAGGCAACTTGGAAACTTTTGAAGAGAGAACTTTTCAATGAAGAGTTTCTATATTTAGTTCCACTTAAATAGATCATATTCTTTTAAATCTTCTTTTTTAACTAAGTATTCAATACAGACAGTTTTACATGCAGAATTCTTAAAGCAGAAAAAATAAATTCTGATTATCCCACTATGGTGGTGGTGGTGGTTATGTGCTGTGGGGTCTGTTCCGACACATAGCAACCCTGTACAGGGTTTCCAGAGCTATAAATCTTTCTCCCACGGGACAGCTGGTAGTTTTGAATGGCTGACCTTAAGGTTCACATACCAGAGCTCCTTATTATTCCACTATACAGAAATAATATACTGGCAACATTTTGATGTTACTGTGTTGTAAAGTGCCATCAAGTCACTCATAGTGACTCTGTATAGGGTTTTCTATGAGCATCTGATGGGTTTGAACTGAAAAATGTTTAGCAACCAGTGTTTATCTTACTGCACCACATAGCTATCATATATAGTCCTGATTTTACCTCTTTTCAAATACGTAGATGGAATAATGTCATGCTTTCATTTACCAGAAATTTTATAGGACCAAAGGAGCTAAAACAAGAGATAAAGTGTATTTTCAGGGCAACAATGAGTCCTAGATCTTTGAGGGACCTGGGAAGTCTCGAGGGCTAGAAGTTACTCTTGGCCAGGTCAAGTGACAAGATTATGGAGGGGAGAAAAAATAAACAGGAAGGAAGTGTGTATTCGAGTTTGGAACTATGATGAGAAGAAGAGGTAGGGTTAGTCCTTACCCTGAGTAGGCAGCTTTGGGCAAAGGAGAAATGTCTAAAGAAAAGCAAACAACATATCTTTCAGAAATTTCTTCAACAAAAGTTCCTGAAGCATCTATATCAGACATTATTCTAGACATTAAGGTTAAGGAGAAGTACGAGATAGCCAAAGTCCTGACTTTAAGGTGTTTACATTTTCAATAACAAAACAACAAACAAAAAACCAAGTGAACACATACATAAGCCAGATTTTAGAAATGTAGTGGAGGAAACAAACAAGGAAACATGATACAGAGTTTGTGGTGGGGATCCTGGTACACGGCTGCAGCCTTAGTCACTTAATTTTGACCCAGAAGATATGTTTCATATCCCAATGCAACTCACTACTAAATCACACATTTTTCATTAAACTTTTTATTTTCTCTTTTATTCATTTTGCTATTATTGTTTTTAAAATATTTCTGGTTTACACATTGTGATAAGGAGCATTAAACTGATTTTACCCACACACATTGATTTCAGGCACATATACTGAGAACACACAATATTTTATCTGTAGAAATTCAGGAAGGTCTCAATGAAGAAGTAACATTTAAGGTGAGAGCTGGGTAAGCCTAAGTATCAAACCTGAGGTAGGACATCCAGGGTGACTAGAGCTAATGAAGAAGGGAGATGCAAAAATCAAGTGGGAACCATGTTTGATTTAACCTGGCTTTATAAAGGGGAAAGATGGTTAAACTAAAAATCAGCCCAAGTCCAATTCCTATAAAACAGAAGTCAGACATGCTTCCAGCCTTGATGTTGTTGTTAAGTGCTGTCAAGTCAGTTCCGACCCATAGTGACCCTGTATAGGGTTTCCGAGGAGCAGCTGGTGAGCTTGAACCACTGACCTCGCAGTTCAAATGGCTTTGCAGTCTGACGCATTAGCTTCTAGCCTACAGCCTTCTTTATCCTGTTATGACACCAGCCATCCATCTCCCAGCAGTCTTGGCTTCATTTCGGGTTTGATAATCTATCGCAATGAGCATACAGAACTCACAACACTCACAATTATGGAGTTTCTTGGGGAAGTGAACAGGGTACACTTCAGGATAAAACCACCTCAGGATGCAGTAGTTCTCCAATCAGGAGCTCCTTTTGTCTGACATATTGCAGGCATGCCTCACTTTTGTTTTCATTCTCTCAGCCTTGTGGTCCCTTGACCTCTGCCCTGCTCCAGCATGTGCTATAAAACTCTTTGAGCCAGTCTGTGAATGCCTAAAGGGTACATTCTTCAAGCCAGTCTCCTGCCCATAGGTACTCAGCTTTACTCAGTCCATGGGTCTCGAGCCCTAAGCTGATCTGTGTCTCCATGCCACCACCTCTGCTACCTCTATTTCTCATGCTACCTTCTTGATGGTCCCGGGATCGTCCATCTTTGTTTCTGACATAGCTCCACTTAAGCCTAGCTGGAGGGCAAAACTAACCAATACCAGCCTTAGAGTCCTGTATACCTTTTTTGCATGGTTCTACCCAATGACTTGGGATTTCAAAATTTTGAATAGAAAAATGATATCAAGTAAATTCAAGACACCACAGGAACTAAATCTGTGAATTAGATTTTGAGTGGGTTGGAACCAAGCCAGGAAGATTCACTTTATCCTAAGTATGATAAGAAGTAATGATATGTTGTTGAAGGGTTGGTTTTATGCAGAGGGATGATGACTTGGAATTTATTTCTTAATACTGATTCCTCTGGCTCCTATGTGGTGAAGGGATTCTAGCAGGATAAACTGAGACTTATGCTCAGAACCTACTATAGGGTTCAGACAAGGGAGTATATGTAGGATTTTAGAAATAGAATAGATTAAAATATTTTAGTAAATGTAGTGTAGTATCCCAAGGTGAGAACATTTGGAAATAGAAAGTGAAAAAGAGGCATTGAAGATATTTGTTGTTATTTGTTAAGTGCCATCGAGTCAATTCTGACTCATAGCAACTCTGTAAATGGTTACTGAGGAGCGACTGGTGAGTCTGACCCACTGACCTTGCAGTTCAAACAACTAAGTAGTCCAGTACCACATTATCCCATAGAGCCACACCAGGACTCCATTGAAGATATTGGATAGTATTAATTAATGTAAATACTGAATTTGCCACAAGTGCTTATTGATGTCAAGCGATTAACTAGATACCCTTCAAAGCCATGGCTATCAGTTTGTTGTAATGTGGTGGCTTGCATGTTGCTGTGATGCTGGAAACTATGCTAACACATTTTTAAATAACAGCAGAAATACCAGGCTGAAAGAACTGAAGGAAAAATTCAAACCTCACCTTGTATTATTGAAGAATTCTGTAGGCAAAACATTGAAGAACACAGAAAACATAAATAAATACATAAATAAATAAATACGGAAAGAATTCAGAGAGTCACTGTATCAATAAGAATTTCAGGAGATGGCATGAGAATTTAGAGATTCACTGTGTCATAAATCATATCAGGACATAACATATGATGAAGAACCAGTGACATTGAAGGGAGAAGCCAAAGCTGCACTGAGGCATTGGTAAAACACAAGGCTCCAGGAATTGACTCAATGCAAATTGAAATGTTTCAATAAATGAATGCAACTCTGATCTAAGCCAAAGTTTTGGAAGATAGCTGCTTGTCCATCCAACAGGAAAAGATCCATATTTGTGCCCATTTCAAATAAAGGTGATCCAACTGAATATAGAAATTATTGAACCGTATCATTGCTATCATGTTGTTAGGTGCCATTGAGTCAGTTCTGATTCACAGCAACCCTACATAGTGTTTTCAAGGAGCGGCTGATAGGTTTGAACTGCTGACCTTGTGTTTAGTAGTCTAGTACTTATCCTAAAGTGCCACATCAGGACATCCAGTGTCACACAGTAACATTTTGCTAAAGATAATTCCAAAAACTTTCAACAGTATATTGACAGGGAACTGCTAGAAATTCAAGCTGGTTTCAGAAGACATGGAAAGATGTTTACATGTATTATGTTAACTATGCAAAGACACTCAACTATGTGTATCATAGCAAATTACGAATAACATTGTGAAAAATGGAGATTCCAGACAGTTAATGGTGCTCATGGGAAATCTGTACATAAACCAAGAGGCAGTCATTCAAACAAAACAATGGAACACAACGTGGTTTAAAATCAGGAAAGGTGTGCTCCAAGGTTGTTTCCTTTCACCATTGTTACACAATCTGTATACTGAGCAAATAATCTGAAAAGCTGGATTATATGAAAAATATTGTGACATCAGGATTGGAAGAAGACTCATCGCAACTTTGTTGTTTGAAAGTGCAGAGAACTTGCAGCACTAATTGTTAAAAATCAATAGGAGTCCTGGTGTTGTGCTGTGAGTTAATGCACTGGACTGCAAAGTCGGTTTGAACCTCAAGGTCGACAATTCAAGTTTACCAGCTGCTCCTCAGAAACCCTATATGGGGTCACTATGGGTTGGAACCAACTCTATGGCACTTAACAACAACAGTCTTTAGCATGGATTACACCTCACAAAAAGAAACCAGAAATTCTCAAAACTGGACCCATAAGAACATCATGATAAACAGCAAACATTTAAATTATCAAAGACTTCATTTTACTTGAATCCACAATCAATACCTATGGAAACAGCAATCAAATATTCAAACCACGTGCTGAATTAGGCAAATCTGTTGCAAAAGACTTTCACATGTTAAAAAACAAAGATTTCAGTAGAACGACTTCTGGCACTTCCCTGACCAGGCAGCTCAGGTAGGGCAGTCTCGGGGGAAAGGGGTGGAATCGCACATAGGAAACCTCTGTCTAGCAGACAGACAGCCTTTGAACAAACATAAGATCTTATATTTCAACATTCTGAACTCGATTTTTTAAAAGATCAAATTACTGAGGAATTACAGGCATTTTGAGCTTTTGCCTGCCTGCACGCAGCTCCCGCTTCCTCGCCCCCCTGCGGACCTTGGAATGCAGGGATAGAACAACGCCACTTAGAAGGCTGCATTTCCAGAGAAAGGGAAGCATAAACTAACAAAGCCGAATAAATAGAGAGGGATATTGGCGTGGATATCAGGAAATTTGGGGTACCCACGGTACAGAGAGACTGCGAGAGGCATCTTTACGTCATCAAATACAGACACTAACTCCCTGAAGCCATTACCCCCAAGGCATACCTCTACTGCCCTGGCCTAGACTAGTGCTCTGCCAAGCGCCGAGGTCCAGGACTCCCAAGGCCCAACCCGCCACCAGGTCGCAGAGGCCCAGGGCCCGAGACCCAACCCACCCTCAGCCCGGTCCCTGAGGTCCAATCCGCCCAACCCGCCCTCTGAGGCCCAAGCTGCCCAATGCCCAGCTGCTGATACCCAGGCCCCCTGAGGCCCAAACCACCTGCCCGAGGCCCAAACCACCCGCCCGAGGACCAACCCTCCTGCAGCCCGGTCACTGACACCCAGGCCCCCAGAGACCCAAACCACCCGCCCTAGGCTCAATCCACCTGCCCGAGGCCCAAACGGCCCGCTGCCGAGGCCCAAGCCCAACTGAGGCCCAAAAAATTTACTCTGAGTTAAGCAATAAGGAGAGTGAAAAGGGAAGACCACATCCTGATCACATCTTC
>NW_006408519.1:20335463-20383558 GCF_000296735.1 Chrysochloris asiatica | reverse complement strand
CAGCATTCACTCTGGTTTCGGAGTGTCTCTTTGTCTCTCTCTTTGTGTCTCTGTGTCTCTTTTGCTATCTCTATCGCCACTGGATCTCCCCTCCTCGTGAACCAAACACTCGTGAACAACACAACTATGTCGAGGCAAGTCCCCGGCAATTCACAATAAAACATTAATTGAAAAAAAAAAACAAAAAAAAACCCAAAGATTTCACTTTGAGGACTGAGGTGTGCCTGAACCAAGCCCTGGTATTGTCCATTACCTGATACACATGTGAAAGTGTATCAAGGAATAAGGAAGACCAAAAATGGAATCGATGTATTTAAATGATTGTGTTGTTAAAGAATATCAAATATACTACGGTTTTCCAGAAGAACAATTAGATCTGTCTTGGAATAATTGCAACCAAAATGCTCCTTCGAAGCGAAAAAGGCTAAACTTCATCTCTCGTATTTTGAGCATGTCATCAGGAGGGATCAGGTTTGGTAAAGTCGAGGATCAGCCAAAATGAGGAAGAGCCTTAACAAGATGGATTGATACAGTGGCTGGAACAATGGCGTCCATCATAGCAACAATTGTGAGGATGGTGGAGGAGCAGGCCATGTTTTGTTCTGTTGTACACTATGAGTCAAAACTGGCTCAATGGAACCTGATAACAGCAACAAGCTTTCAAAAGCAACATGAACTACTTAACAGATTCCATTTTTCTATGAACACCTCAAATCTCAGTTTATAAAAGCCCAAAGTACATTTTTAAAGAATGAAAACTAGGATTTTAATGATAATTTGAACTAGCTAATGAGAGGAGACATTTGGATAGAGTATACCAAATAGAAGATTTTGCTGGGATTGCTGTCGCTCGATTGTTTAAGGAAATGGGAGTAAAGAACTTAATCTTATATAAATAATATCGATACTTTCTTTTCTAATTGAGAGGCCTATTTTTTCTTCTCTTTTTCTCTTAGAAAGTTAGTTAAAGTTCTAAATATCAACGGAGAAAGGCAAAGCCCAAAGTTAAGTCATTCTAGCACTGAAATAGTTATCCATAAAGGAGCATTTATACGTACATAATCATTAAGCTAGTGTTTATTATAGATAATTGGATGTATATGTCTGTGAGTAGATAGACGTTACATTGGGAAATTAGACCGAAGTTAGAGTTTTCAGAAATACAGTAAAATGAGCTTTCTTTCTGTTTAAAACATCAAATGTTATCAAATGATATAGGAAACGTGAACTGTAAGGTTCTCTATAGTGAATTCTTCCCAGCCCCACTGCCTTCATTTCCTATCCCTGGATTTCCAGAACAAACTTCTGCCTGGCTCCCTACCTCAGGTGTACCCTAGCCCGTCCTTTCCACTAGTGGCCGGTCATCTTTGAACACCTAGTCCTTGTCTTTGGGATAAATTCCAAACATGTGAGAGCCAATTCCAATCTCTCTTTCCCTTCATTCTTTCCGAGTTGATTAAACACTTGATATAGGCCAGGTCTAACTGCTCCATAGGATAAGCATTATACTGTGAACCACAAGTTGGGTAATTCAAGTCTACTGTGAGGAGAAAGTTGCTGTTTGCTCCAGCAAAGGAAACCCTATACAGGCTTGCTATGAGTCTAAACTGACCCAGGGCCTTCCTCTTTTTCACTGAACCTCTACTTTGCCAAGCACATGCCTTTTCCCAGGCACGGGTTTCTTCTATAACATGTTCAAAGAACGAGAGACATAATCTCACTGTCCTCACTTCCAAGGAACATTCTAGCTATATTTATTACAACACAGAGTTGTTTGTTCTTCTGGTAGTCCATGGTACTATCAATATTTTTCTCCAATGCATACTTCAAAATCATTCATTCTCCTAGGATCTGCCTTCATAATTGTCCAGCTTTCACATGTGTATGAGGTAAAAACACCAGGTTTGGGTGAGGCTCATCTTAGTCCTCAAACTGATATCTTTGCTCTTTGATCCTTTAAAAAGGGCTTTGCGGACTGACTGGAAACTGGAGGAACTTGAAACTATGGCCCTCATCCATTCTTCAGTTGGAAAATAACTCATCTGCATGGCCCAATTTTCAGCCAAGCAGTAGATAAGTATCCAGGTGGGACAACAACACTAGCAAAGTATGTTCAGTATTCCAAATCAAAGGGCAACATTTACCTAAGGACAAAGTTGAGAAAGGGACGGCAAGCTAGGTGGAATGGAAATAGGAATCACAGGGAGATAACTGTTGTTGTATGGAGAGGATTACAATCATTGAGCTGAAACAAAGTATATGAATTATTGAATGTAAAACTGATGATGTTCTCTGTAAACCTTCACTCAATTCACAATAAACATTTTTGTTTTGTTTTTTACAAAAAAAAGGTCTTTGGTAACAAATTTGCTTAATGCAGTTTGTCTTTTATTTCTTAGCTGTTGCTTCCATGTGTTGATTGTGGACACAGGTAACTCTTTTCCAGTGATATTTGAGTGCCTTCCAAACCCAAGTACTGCATCTTCTGGCATTATATCAGACAATGTTTTTTTCCACTGCTATTCAGAAGATTTTCAGTGGCTAGCCCTTCAGAAGTAGCCCATCTCTCTTCCTTCCTAGTCTGTAAACCTGACCACCATGGGTGACCCTGCTGGTATTTCAAAACTGGTGGCACAGCTTCCACATCACAGGAACACACAGCCACCACAGTAAAACAAACCGGAAAATGAATGATGGGCCTGAGACATAGTAAACTATAAAAACCAAACTAGTTACTGTTGAGTTGATTTGACTTATACTGACTCTCAATAAAGAAAAGAAGCTTATGTTAAGTTTTACAAACTTTTCTCATGTCTGAAGAGTGGTAAACCCTAATTAGTGTTTCTTGTTCTTCTACTTGCTAGCTATGTGATTTTGACGTTCCCTTTAATTAATACCTTCGTCAAATTTAGTGCCTTAGTTTCCACATCTGGGATATGGATAATAACATTGAAAAACTTGCAGAGTTGTGGCAAGTATCATATTAATTATATTACATTGCCCAACCCGTACATTCATACATTGGTTGCTAATACTGTGACTATTCTTTTTGTTAAAGAATTAATCAATATTCTATTGGCTCATAAATTGAGGACCAAGGATACTTAAGTGCAAAGACATTCAAAACTTCAAATATATATATTGTTGTTGTTGTTGTTAGGTGCCATTGAGTCAGTACTGTCTCATAGCAACCTTATGCACAACAGAACAAAACACTGCCCAATCCTGGGCTAACCTCACTATTTTTGCCACGCTGGGTTCCATCGATGCTGCCACTTGGCCAATCCATCTCATTGGGGGTCTTCCTCTTTCTCTGACCCTCGTCCTTATCAAACATGATATCCTTCTCCAGCGACCAGTCCCTTCTGACAATATGTCCGAAGTATGAAAGACGAAGTTTGGCCATCCTAGCCTCCAAGGAGCTCTTTGGCTGCACTTCTTCCACACAGATCTGTTGGCACTTTAAATATTCTCCTCCAGCACCATAACCCCAAAGCATCAATTCTTCTATGATTTTCCATATTCACTGTCCAGATTTTGCATGCATATGAGGTTATTGAAAATACCATGGCTTCGGTCAGGCACACCTTAGTCCTCAAGCTGACATCTTTGCTCTTCAATATATATATTGTTGTTGTTAAGTGCCATCGAGTCGGTTCCGACCCATAGCGACCCTGTATAGGGTTTCCGAGGGTGTAAATCTTTACGGGAGTAGAAAGCCTCATCTTTCTCCCGCAGTGCAGCTGGTAGTTTCGAACCGCTGACCTTAAGGTTCGCAGCCCGATTCGTAAGCAAAATTAGTATCTGTGAGTACATTCAAAGTCTGAAAGAAGTTAGGTTGGGCTTTAGAAAAATCAGGGAGTTATGAAATTAAATAATATTTTAAACTTACTGTGCAAAAGAATTTGAATCCAGCTATTCCTATTGAAGACTGTTGCATTTGAAAATCTGGAACTTTTTTTTTTTCCTAACTGATAAATTTTTCTAAATTTATATGTAAGGTTGCCTCTGAGATCAAGTTATTTTAATGGTTGTCATTATTATTATCCATTTAAATACAGAGGAATTTAGTTTGAAGAGAAACTATAACCTTTCTTTATTTTAATTCACATTCTGTACAGGAAAACCATGACTTCCAGGTTCAAAGGAGAAAGCCTTTAAAAGGGCTTGTAAAAGGCCTCATAGGCTTCTTGGATATCAAATAGCTCAACAAAACAGCATTATGATGATTTAAATGTAAATGAATTAGAAACATATGGATTGCATTGCCTTGGAAATACACATGGGTTTGGAAATTAAGGGGGGAATTGCCTGACAAAATGCACTGCACTTTGCTTAGCACAAAATGTTTGAGTAATAGGTTGAATTTTTTAGCCAAATCTTGAAGTCCATGGGTTTGTCCTATGGGTACTTTCTCCAACCCTGTGGGCTTTGAAGTACCTTGGCTTTAGAAACTTTGTGACCTGTCAGGACAGGTCTTGCTCCTGTCTTCTTCTCCACACTATGCACGCAACTGTGCAACTGTTTGAAAGAATCCAATTCTGGGAGAACTGAAGGAATTGGGTTGGGCCTTGTTACTGGAATTTTTTCTCTTCCTCTTTTTCTTTCCTGTTTGTTCCTATCCCTTTCCCCCTCTTTTCCTTTACTGTTTTAAATATTGATTTCTTTCTTTCTTTTTTTTAACATATTCTTTTTCCATTTATCCTCCCTTTTTTCTTTCATAAGTTGAAGAACAGATTATATATATGATTTCAAGCAAAAACTTGTGGGAGGCTAGAAAGATGAACTATCCTTTGTTTTATACTTGTTTTTTTACTCTTCAGAGTTACCCACTGTAATTTCCCTGAGAGAACAGAAGAGAGAAAACAAAGGGCTTTTTCCGAAGATGATTTCATGTTCACCCTGGCATAAGTGGAAATGCTTGGGTTTAATTATGTTGTGTTTTTAGCATTTTCGCCTCACCTCAGTTCAGCATATGTTTAAAAGCAATTTATCATTACTAATATTGATTCCAGTCTTAATGAATGTATTTCTTTAAAACGAGATGGCAAGTGGAATATTAGAGACTTGAGGCTATTTCACTGCTGCTCAGTCTGGGTGAAAGCAGGTGTGGCAGTAACAGGATCTGGCTTTTGTGTGTGCCTCACAAAATATACTGCCTCTTGATAAGCAGCTACAGAGCTGATAGTTAAATCTATCCGCATGGATTTGCTTTCCATATGGAACTAATTGCCTCTGGAATAGTTAAAGCCAAAAGATCTCTACAATTTCAAAAGCTTCTCTTATCTTCCCTCTTGTATGGCTGTTGACAGGAGTGAAACACATCTATCCTCATTTATTATATTGGTCTCATCAAGTGAGGATGTGTTGATGGGAGACTGTTACAGAACCAGATGGTCCAAGTTGGTCTTTTATGTTTCAAATATTCTCCCTCCTTGGGTTTTAAAAGTCCTAACAAAGGCTGTCCTGCACTTCGCTTGCTCCCCTATTATCTCTCCCCTTAAAGGGCCCTGTCCACCCTCTGACTGGTACTGGGTAGACCCACCTAAAGGCCTGAGCATTTGGTTTCTGTCTTTAACCCAGCCTAATGAACTCTCACCCACTTTCCTGCTTTTGATGCTATTGGAGGCTAACAGGGATGCTGAATTTCTTTGATTGGTTAGATCTCTGAAAATAGTCCTTTTCTCTTTAGCATCTCCGTCTGTCACCTTAGTGTTACCTTCCCTTCTTTCTAGTTGTTGTTGCTAAAGTGCCATCAAGTTGATTCTAACTCATCACAACCTCATGTGACAAATTACATTGCTCCAGTCTTTATTGAAGCCAATTGCCAGGTCTTCCTTCTAGTTGGTGGGTTCAAATGACTAATCTTTTTGCTAGCAGTGGAGTGCTTACCATTTGTGCTACCAGGGTAGCTCACCTAGGTTAGAGACTACTCTAAATCCCAAACCTTGACAACTAGCAATGTTTTACTCTCTCGTTCTCTGTTTGTGAAGTAAAAGGGCACGATTTGACCTGAGGCTCCTTCTCTAAGCTACTGTGGAAAAGAGTATAGAGATAAATAGGTAGTCATCATCTTTGTCATCTTGATTGACATCATCGTAACTAACATTTCTGGACTGCGTACTTGTGCCAGAAAAAAGTACTTTAGATGTAGGAATGTATTTAACCCCTCCAATCACCCTTGTTGTTGTCAAGTGCTGTTGAGTTGGTTCTGACTCAGAGTAATCCTATATAGGATTTCTTAGGAGTGCCTGGTGGGTTTGAGCCTCCAAACTTGCAATTCAAACCAATCTGTTGTCCAGTGCATTATCCTGAAGCACCACACCAGGACTCAAATCACCTTAGGAAGTATTACTATCACCCCATAAGGAGCTCTGGTATGGTAGCATAGTGGTTACGAATCGGGCTGCGAACATCAGGATTAGCAGTTCGAAACTACCAGCTGTTCTGCGGGAGAATGATGAGGCTTTCTGCTCTCATAAAGATTTACAGCCATGGAAAGCCTGTACAGGGTTGCTATGAGTCAGATCCTACTCCACAGCACATAACAACAGCAACAACATGCTATAGATAAGGGAAATGAAACCCAGGGAGATTAATTTATCTGCTGAATCTTCAAGTCAGGAATGAGTGTGCTTTTATAAAGACCAAGGGAGTAGAGATTACATTTGGAATCAGGTCTTCTCACACACTGAGTCCTTAACACATCTCTCTTTACTTCAGGCTCCAGAATGGGCAGAAACACTATCAGATATGGAAATTAGGCCCAAGAAGCTGAAATCGTGGTTGTGGAAAATGCTGCTTGCAGGAAGGAGACTATCTCTGTGCCGCATGTCTGGCTGTGCTACATTGGAAATATGATTTAAACTCTCCGTGCATCAGTTTCCTTACCTGTAACAGGGGAGGGTAATAGAGCGCCTTGATCCTCAGGCTGTTGGGTTTAAAAAAAAAAAAAAAAAGATTCTTCGAACAGTACCTGTCATCAAGGAAATCCTAGAGAGATGCAATTAAGATTATTCTTATTCTACCAAGGAACTATCCCAAATCGTAGGTGATGCATTGTTCCTACATGGAACCTAAACGGGGCAGTCAATCACTCTAAATTTATATATTATATTCAGATGCCTAATAAATATTTCTTCTTCAGTAACCCAACCCACCTCATACTCAGTGCATTAAACCTGTCAGTTCTACTGCATGCCTTATCTGGGTTTGTGGCACCAGTATATTTCGTCATAGTGGTCAAAGTGAGAAATCTTGGAGTTGGTTTTTATTTCTTTCCTCAACCTCTGAATAAACAGCCATCACATCTTCTTGATTCTACCTCAAGATTATCTCTTTAATATGTATTCCCCTTTGTCCATGACCACTACATTGAATGAGGTAATTATGATTGGCTTCAAGCAGCCTTCTCTATTACCCTCCCCATTCCACTCTAGTCAAAGTAATACCAGATAATTTAATATATATATAGAATTATATGTATATAATTCTAAACTAGTTATTCTCCCTTACTAGAGAGTGAATTTCAATATCCTTGGCATATATGCTGCTCATTAGACACAATGTTTTATGAACCTTTTTTCAATACCTTTGTATGTATTTCCATGCCCCTGAGCCAAAGGCCATGCTTTGTCTTCTGAAAGATCTTTACAGAGAGAAAACCATACCTCCACAAGCAACAGGTCCTTAGCTCCCATAGTCCCCATGCTGAACTATTGTAGGTAGCTCAGAGCAAAGATTGTTGTGAGAATAATATGAGACAATGGGCCTAAAACACTTAGCACATTGCTTGGCACAGAGCCTAACATGGAGACCCTGGCAATTTATGTCACATCTCCATGCCCTATTTCCACTTTTATAAAGTAAGGGTAGTACCCACAGAATGAGAATTGAATTACTTTCTATGTTTACAAAGCTTAGGGCAGTGTTTATTATTCTTGTCTATTTTTCTTATTTCTGCCATTCAGTTGTAAATGCCAATGATGCTAATTTGTGCTGCAGAGTAAGGACTTTTGGGGGATTTGTTATATTTTATAATGTGCATTTTATACATTCTGAAAATAGCATTGCATTAAAACAGTGCATTTTAAGGCAGATCATAAATGTCATCGCTTCCTGAAAATGTTTCCCTTTCTCTCTGACTTCCTGCAACCAATCTACTCCTATCTCTTGCTTTTTTTTGCAGTTTAATCATATTTCTATTATAGCACTTTATGGCCTGATACAAGAATTATCTGGGTGTATGTTCAATTCCACTACTAGAATGTGAGTCAGGACTTTATGATTTATTCTTTTTTTATTTCTTTTCCACCCTCACTTCCCCTTCCAGATGCCACTTCTCTGCCTGGCAACCAGTGAACATTCAATAAACTTTGATTGAATCTGTTCTGAATTGTGTAATGAGCCATTGTCCCACCTTTGTGGCTGCCTTCACAAATACCTAGCATTTAATTTGGGAGTGTGGCTGTATTGGATGAACTTCAGAGACCAGAGTGTTGTCACAGCAGCGAGGACCTTACAAATTTGGCTCCTAGAACATTTTGACAAGAAAAATGTCTGAGTTTCAAGATACCTGAGGGCTTATTCCCTGTTTTTCTCAAACATAGTCAGTCTTTCATGTGGCTGTACACTTGCTTATTGATATCCAGTATTTTTCGTATTGGGCCAAATGTAGCAACACGTTATTTATTTGACACTGTGGTAATCCATTCAATTGGAATGGAAAAGAACATACTAGTCGAATGGAACTGATGTCTGGTAGCCATGTACACTCACCCAAATAATCTGCCCCTGGACCCTGTTCATGGGCTGGTTCTCCAGCTGCTTGACACAGAGCCATATTCTTGCTCAGGGGATTTATTTTCCCTGGCCCTGCTGGGATACTAAAACCAATTTTCCGATTCAGCCTCAGCCTCAGGCTCCAGCTCCAGGACAATAGCAATACTGTGTGATGACTACTGAGGACAGACTAAGAGGATGACTGTTTTAATAACACTTCATGACTCCTCAAGATGGACTGGAAATAGCACCACAAGGAGAAAAAGGTATTCGCCAAGGAGAGGGGACGCCTCTGTAGTCAGAATCTGAGCTGGAATCAAAACCACAGACAGAAATAGGGCTGAGGTCCTGCAGAGTAAATTCCAGGAACAGGGGAGGAAGTTTGAGGACATGGTCATCAGGGCTTCCAGAAATGTGCTAATTGTGCAATAGTCACAACTAGCAAGGGAGAAATGATAAAATCATAATATAAATGAATGACTCACCTCATGGACTAATAATTTGGGGAAGAATCCTCAAAACTGGAGAAAGAAAGAATAGAAGCATTCAGCAGCTCCTGTCTCATTTTCTTTCCATTTTTTCTCTGTCTCTCGCATCAATATCCTGCTTCCCTCCTCTCTGTTTTTCTCTCCCTCTTTCTTTCCTTCCTTTTAAACAAATAAAGCACAGTAAGTAACAGAGTTTGCTCATGGAAACCATGCTGTGCATTATGGTACCCGTGAACAATATCTAAAAGATTTGCATATTGCCTAGAAATGTGTTGGTCAAATTCAGCTTCCAAATTCAGAAAGGTGTTCGAAATGATCTACTCTGTCTTGAGTCTTGAATCTGAAGTCTAAGCCGCATCTGGAATGCATTTCTGACAATGGCCGTAGAATGGTCCAGGATCCTGGTAGAAAACTGCTCGCTCCTTATGAACCAACAAGAATTATCTAGTCATCAACTAAGGGTCAGCAAGTGGCTTTTTCAACTTCTGGTTGGTGGGAAGGTTAATATTTAGGATTTCTCACTTAGCCAGGTCAAATCCAAAGGGATGTCCTAACTAGTATGTGTAAGGAGCCCTGCCAAAAGTTGTGTTTTCATGTAAACCCAAAGAGCTTCCAGGAGGAAACATGATCAGACTTACTATTATTTCCCAGAATCTAGACTCTTGAACAATGAGGGCAAAGGCTGCCACAAGCTTTGGAGCTTCTAACCTTATATAGCAAGGAACTCAATGGTAAACACAAAATGCTCCAGAGATGGTAAGTATATTTCATGGCACTAATAAAGATAATCAGTTGGTAGTTACCTCCTAGAGCTTAGCTGTGAATGATTCCTCCTCTCTATCGAAGTCCAGTGGAAAACAGTGCCATCGTTAATAGGCGACACCTGCCCTTTCTAGTGTGGATGCCTGGGTTTCACATTGCTTCAGTGGGGAACAAAGAGCTCTTGCATATGCTGCACTATTTTTGTTGTTAGTTGCCATCAAGCTTATTCTGATTCACGACAATGAAATGTTTCTTTAATCCTGTGTCACAATCATTGATATGTTTGAGTTCTTCCAACCTGAGGGACTTATTGTCCAATACTGTGTATATACTAATGCCCTGGTAGCACAACGGTTAAGCAAAACTGCTTAATGGAAGATTAGTGATTTGAGCCAATTGCTTTGCAGGAGGAAGATGTGACATTCTGCTCCCATTGGGTTTACAACCTTGGAAACCTTATAGTGAAGTACTCAGTCTAGGAAACCTTTTGGGACAATTCTATTCTGCCTACTTGGTCACTAAGAGACAGAACCAACTTGACAGCACAGAGCCGCAACAATAATGAGTTCTATTGTTATCTATGAAGGTCTTCACTGACCAATTTCTGGAACTAAATCTTGAGGCCTGTCTTTCTTGTCTATGTTAATCTGAAAGCTCTGCTAAAACCTGTCCACCATGGATGACCTTGCTGATATTTGAAATACTGATGTCATAGATTCAAGATCCTAATAACACACAAGCCATTATAATACGACAAACTGACAGGTGATGGATGATACTGGCTGATGGATGATACCAGCCTATTCATCTTATATGAGCTCTTCTCAGTCCTAAGAAACTTACTCCAATTTCCGTGAGAGAATAAGTCATAAGAAACTGATCACACTCAATTGCACAAAAAAACTAAAAACCAAACCCATTGCTGTCACGTTGACTCCAAGTACTCTACGAAAACTTAAAAAAAAAAAAAAAAAAAAAAACCTTTTTGGGAACCTACTAAGGGAGCATGAAAACAGTAAGAAGAGCGCTCTGCACATTTTATTTTGCCTTAATACTATGCTGAAAAACCATGCAAGCTAGCATTCCACCAGAGTACCATGCAGCCACTAATGGGCAAAATGGTAAAATGCCTTAGTTAGAGAGAGCCACAGTTAGAACTAGATATGCATCAAACTAGTTCTAACTAAGAACTAAGTCACACAGAGGATGAAACAGAAGCCACCATTGCCAGCTGTGGCTTAAAAATGATTAAATCCACCAAGAAGATTGCCTAAACTACCCAAGGTTCCCTGGATCACCACAGTATTTTGTGTCTATAATATTTTGATTTGTTCCTGATATTTATACCTGCAATGCCTAATGGAATGGTCCCTAACTACACATGACCTTTTACATTAAACTTCTTAAAGTTAAATTATCGAGCTTCAGTGCCTCAGTCACAGTAGCTACATTTCAAGTGCCATTATCAAGATGGCTGATGGCTGCCATATTGGATAGCACAGATATAGAATGTTTTCATTATTGCAGAGAACTCTATTGGAAAGTGCCAGTTTATACTTTTAGGAAGAAAGTCTCTGTAGGGATGCAGGAAGGAGTCCTGGCTTAGGAAACTCCCTTCATAGGACTAAAAAGAGAATAATCTGTCCCTCCACCTTCATCCTGCTGTTGTTTTGTTGCCATGGTTTCAATGAGGAACACATGCAAGTAATATTAAATTGATGTAGGCCTGGTGCTGCTATATTTCGGAGGCTATAAATCTTCACAGAACAGAAAGCCTCATCTTTCTCCAATGGAGTGACTGGTAGATTTGAACTGCTGCTCTTGCGGTTAGCAGCCCAACTAATAAGTCACTAAGCTACCAGGGTTCCTTTTTTGTGGAGTAGGTGGTCAAACATATCCAAATGGTGATTGTGGAATTGTCTATGGGTTTCCTAGAAATCAGTGAACCTTAAAGTTGGCTTGGATCTTGTGACCCAGGTATTATTTTATGTGTTTATATCTCTTAGCTCGAATTAACATAGCATCTTTTCAAGGAGGACATTCATTTATTTTTATCAAGTGGCTACATTCAAATTTTAAGGAATTTAAAAAGGATGTTCAGTAAGGAAGTGTCAAAGGAATATGAATGCAGATCTATCTGATTTTAATCCTGGATGCTTCTTGATACACAATATTACCTGACAGGAAGAAAAGATACATACTGAGACCATTATAATATAAATTAGAAATAATAAATGTCAAAAGGACAGATTCATTGCTGCGAGTGCCATTTTCCTTACTGGTGACACCCCTACTTGACTTTGCACATGGGATAAAAGTTCTGAGTACCTTACTAGAATATATGATTTTACCACCTAATCAGTAAGTAATATTCCAAAGTACGTAGCTCATCCTACTCTAATAGTGATATGGGTGGTAAAGAATGTTTGAATAAGCAAGCTCTAAAATTGTTCGTGGTAATTGTTCAGAGGATGGCAGGTTTTTAAATCTGCAATAATCTGGCACCAGCTGTAGGATTTGGAAAATCTACTCAATGCTGTTAATCACCAAGGAAGAATCCCTTTCCATTGTTCCAAAGTAAAAATTAGATTTTTCTATGCTTCTGAACTTCTTTATTTCTTCACTTGCCCATCAAGACCTTCTACTTTTCTTAAGTCAGATCCCCAAGCTACTCAGAAACCAAAGCTGCTCACTGAGGAGGAGGTAGTCAGCTAGTCACCAGGAGACACTCCCTTTTTTTGTCAAGTCTTCCTTCCACTTAGCTTTCCAGGTATGTGAGAGCTTGTACATGTGAACAGAGACAATGCCAGAGAAGTCCCTCTTCTGTCTGGTACATAAAACCCAGAGAAAACTCTGTTTTTGCTATGAGTTTTCAGTCTCAATCAAAATTAACTTGGCAAGTGTGGAGTTGGGTAAGGGACAGAGAGGATGAGGAGAAAATGAAGTGCCTTTTACAACATTTACACTTAATGGAGAATTTCAAAATTGATTCACCAGATTTGAAGTAGCTCATTGAATCCACCATAGTTTCATAGTTTGCGTCTGCAGAAATCACATGGCACTATATCACTTTGAAAACATTAATGATCCAAAGTCATTGTTTTGTGAGAACCCATGCTTAGCTTTGAATTTAATTTATTTGTTTACTTTGGTTGGTTTTAATTTTTTTTTTTTAAAAAAAGTTTTTTCCAAACTATATGACCATGCTGGGAATTATGCTTGAAAAATCAATTTTTGCCTTTTCTTCCACACATTATACAAGCAATGAGGGATTAGGTCATTTAAAAATTTGTGTTTTGCTTTATTTTCTTTGCTGATTCCCATTTCACATTCTTCCATCTTTGGAAACTTGATAAAACATCAGGTGACACTAGACTTATAATTATCATAAATGGCATCACAGTGTTGTTCAAGGAGCACTTGTCCAAGGAGAATAAAAATGATTCCCACTGCCTATTACAGGCTAATTGAAATCCAGATGTAGTAATTTACCATTCAGGTAAAATAAATGACTGCCTCTATAGTAGTTTTACTCTGAATTTATTCATCATTTCCCCTCTGTGAACAAAAACCAAACTTCAACTATTAAGAAATAATAATTATTGAAATAGCTGTAACTTTTCAGCTTGCCTATATGGACCCTATGTACAACAAAACAAAATATTATCAGGTTATGTGCCATCCTCTCTATATGGATAATAATCTGTTGTGTATCTTAATACATCTCTAATTCAATCTTTAAACAAAGTTTCACAGTTCATCTTCTTGCTTAAAGGAGAGCTTTTGAAGCCCTGAAAAGAAATACCTTTCCTTTTGCAACTCCTTCATAGGTTATAAGTTGAATCAAACATAAAATTTTTAAATCTTAAAATATTATCATCCTCATACATGTTTCAGGGAAGATTTTGCACACACACATGTGAACAATATACATTTTTTTCTTGATTTATAGATGTTAAACTTTTTGACCAAGGAGCTCTGGTAGCATAGTGATTACGAATCGGCCTGCGAACCGCAAGGTCAGCAGTTCGAAACTACCAGCTGTCCCATGTGAGACAGATGAGGCTTTCTGCTCCCATAAAGATTTACAGCCTCGGAAACCCTGTACAAAGTCGCTATGAGTCGGAACAAACTTGATGACACTAGACAACAACAACAACAAACTTTTTGATCACTTAGACAAAGATGATGCATCTCTTAACTTTAGCAATAAATCACAGGATAATAATATTCACAAATAAGCACTTTATATTTTGTGTAGTAAATAAATTCTCAAAGTAATTATTTGAACTAAATGCCTTGTTCTTAAATATTGTTGTCCTTGTTAAATTATTCTCTACTTAAAAAATTCCACATTTACCATGCGCTGTGTACATCCACAGTATTTGGGGCATTTTCAAATGCCTCTGTTTTTATTTATAAAACATTTGTTCATAATATTGTAATTAGAAGCATATACCCTGGAATCATTCTTTTAAAAGTCTTTCTTCTTTTTAATCCTAAAGCACAAAGAAAACTTTCCATCACCTCTGTCAATCTAAGCTGGGCAATGGACTCCATTTGTGTGTGATCTGTATTGATCATCTACCAAAACATTTGTGTTTCTTTTATTGACCAAAGAGATGAAGTGGGCCTCTTCATGCATTTTTTCATATCTCACTAGCAGTCAATCATCTTGCAAAAAAACACATATGCCTAAGTTCAAATATAGCTTCATTTGAAGTTTGTTGTGCACCTCTTCCACACTCTGACCCCAGCATTTCAATACAATGTACTATTGTATAAAGGGTTGTGTCAGTATCCTTGCTAACCAGTTTTCTGCTTTCACTAAACTCTAAAGAAAGCTTGGTAAAACACTCTATGTTGTTATGTGCCATGGAATCAGTTCCAAATCTTAGCGACCCTATGCACAACACAACATTACCAGATTATGTGCCATCCTCTCAATGATGCTATTTTTGAACCCGTTGTTGCTGCCACTGTATCAATCTACTTCATTTGGAGTCTTCCTTTCTTTCACTGAACCTCCACTTTATCCAGCCTGGTGTCCTTCTCCAGGGACAAGTACTTTCTGATAACGTGTTCCAAGCACCATCTTCACTTACCAGGAACAATCTGATCACAATTCTTCCAAAACAGATTTCTTTGTTCTTCTGACAGTCTATGATATCCATGACTCAAATGTATCAATTATTCTCCAGTCTTCCTTATTAATTGTCAAGGCTTTACACGCATATGAAGTGATTGAAAATATCATAGCTTACATTATGCACACCTTAGTCCTCAAAGTGATATATTTGCTTTTCAACACTTTAAAGCGTTCTTTTGCAGCAGATTTTCCAGGTGCAAGCCATTATTTGATTTCTAGATTTCTGCTTCTATGAGTGATGGTTGTGAATCTAAGTAAAATGAAATCTTTGACAGTGTCATTTCCCACCCCCACCCCCAGCCCCAAGTTATCATGTTATTTACTGGCCCAGTTGTGGGATTTTTGTTTTCTTTACATGGAGGTACAATCCATACTGAAGACTGTAGTTTTTTATTTTCATCAGTAAATATTTCAAATTCTCTTCACTTCCAGCATATCCTAGGTTGTTACAGAGTCTTTCTCCAATCCTGATATCATGTTCTTCTTCATGCAATCCAGATTCACAAATTATTTGCTCAACATAAAGATTGAATAAGTTATAGTGAATGGATACAAACCTGATATACACCTTTCCTGATTTTAAAGCATTCAGAATCCCCTTTTAATATTCTAACAATTTATTCTTGGTCTGTGTACAAGTTCCTAATGAGAACAATGCAGTGTCCTGGGATTTCCATTAGTCACAGTTTGTTTTGATCCACACAGTCTAGTGCCTTTGCATAGTAAGTAAAGCACAGGTACATGTCTTTCTTCTTCTCTGTGCTCTCAGCCAAGGTCCATCTGACATCAATAATGATATTCCTCAGTTCACGTCTTTTTCTGAATCCAGTCTGAATTATTAATATCTCCCTGCCTGCTAATACTGTACTACTAAACCTGTTTCTGAATTATCTTCAACAAAATTTTACTTACATGTGAAATTAATGACATTATTTGATGATTTTCCCATTCTATTTGGTCACCTTTCTTTGGCATGGGCAAAAATGTGGATCTCTTCCAATTGGTTGACCAGGTAGCTGTCTTACAATTTTTTTTGATACAAATGAGCAAATGCTTCCAATGCTGTCTCAATGTGTTGAAACATTTCACTTTATATTCCCTCAATTGCTGGAGTCTTGTTTTTCACCAATGCCTTCAGTATCATAGGTTCTTGATCATACGCTATCTCTTGAAATGCTGAACACTGTTATTATTGTTGTTAGGTACCAGAGAGTCAGTATCAACTGATAGTGACCTTATGCACAGCAGAAAGAAACACTGCCCAATCCTGGGCCAATCTCACCGCAGTTGCCATTTTTGAGTCCATCGATGCTGCTACCTGGCCAATCCATCTCGTTGAGGGTCTTCCTCTTTTTCTCGGGCATTCCCCTTACCAAACATGATATCCTTCTCCTGTGACTGATCCTTCCTGACAACATGTCTGAAATACAAGAGACGAAGTTTGGCCATCTTGACCTCCAAGGAGCACTCTGGCTGCACTTCTTCCAACACAGATCTGTTGATTCTATGGGAAACCCATGACACTTTCAATATTCTCCTCCAACACCACAACTCAATAGCATCAAATCTTCAACGGTCTTCCTTATTCACTGTCCAGTTTTCACATGCATATGAGGTTATCGAAAATACCATGGCTTGGGTCAGGCACACCTTAGTCCTCAAGCTGACATCTTTGCTCTTCAACACTTTAAAAAGGTCTTGTGCAACAGATTTGCCTAATGCAATACGTTGTTTGATTTATTGACTGCTGCTTCCGTGAGTGTTGATAGTTGATCCAAGAAGAATGAAGTCCTTGACAGCTTCAAACTTCTCTCTATTGCTAAGAATGTTGTTTATTGGTCCAGTGGTGAGAAAGTTTGTTTTCTTTACATTGAGATGTAATCCATACTGAAGGCTGTGTTCTTTGATCTTCATCAGTAAATGTTTGAAGTCCTCTTCACTTTCAGCAAGCAAGGTTGTATCATCTGCATATCACAGGTTATTAATGAGTCTTCCTACAATCCTGATACTATGTTTTTCTTCATAGAACCCAGCTTCTCAGATTATTTACTCAGAATACAGGTTGAATAAGTATGGTGAAAAAATACAACCTTGTCTCACACCTTTCTTAATTTTAAACCAACCAGCGTTCCCATATTCTGTTCGAACAGCTGCTTCTTGGTCCAGGTACAGATTCCTCATGAGCACAATTAAGTGTTTCAGAATACTCATACTTAGCAATGTTGTCCATAGCTTGTCATGATCCACACAATCGAAAGCCTTTGAGTAGTCAATAAAGCACAGGTAAACATCTTTCTGATATATTCTCTGCTTTCAGCCAAGATCCATCAGACATCAATAATGATATCCCTCATTCCATGGCCTCTTCTGAATCCAGCTTGAACGTCTGGAAGTTCTCTGTCAATGTATGCTTGCAACCGTTTCTGTATTACCTTTAGTAAAACTTTACTTGCATGAGATATCAAAGAGATTGTCTGATGATTTCCACACTCCGTTGGGTCACCTCTCTTTGGAATGGGCACAAATACAGATCTCTTCCAATCAGTAGGCCAGATAGTGGTCTTCCAAATTTCTTGGCAGAGACGAGTGAGTGTCTCCTGTGCCGCCTCACTTTCTTGAAATATTTCTATTTTTATTCCATCAATGTTCTTTGCCAATTCCTTCTAATGCACCTTGTACTTCCTCCTTCAATATTATTGATTCTTGATCATATGCTACCTCTTGAAATGGTTGAACATTAACCATTTCCTTTTGGTACAGTGACTGTGTGTTCCTTCCATCTTCTCTTGATGCTTTCTACATCATTCAATAATTTGCCCAGAGACTCCTTCAATAATGAATGTCGAGGCTTCAATTTTTTCTTTAGTTCCCCCAGCTTGAGAAATGCTGAGCTTAGTCTTTTCTTTTAGTTTTCTGATTCCAGATATTTGCACATTTTGTTGTAATATTTGGCTTTATCTTCTCGAGCTGATCTTTGAAATTTAGTGTTTAGGTCTTGGACCTCCTCATTTCTTCCATTTGCTTTAGCATCTCTATACTGGAGATGTCTCTTCTGACATCATTTTGATCTTTTCCTTCTTTCTTGTCTTCTTAATGACTTTTTGCTGAACATTGATCAATTCTTTTTGATACTGTGACTCTGTATTATTTCTATCTTCTTTTGATGTTTCCTGCATCATTCAATATTTTGCCAATAAAAGCCAATATTGTAAATCAAGGCTTGATTTTTTTTTTTAAGACCTTTCAGCTTGAGATATGCTGACTGTGCTCTTCCCCTTAGTTTTCTAACTCCAGGTCTCTGCACATTTCATTATAATATTTTATTTTGTCTTCTCGAGCTGCCCCTTTAATTTTCTATTCTGCTTTTTTACTTCCTCATTTCCCCCAGTTGCTTTAGTTTTTCTATATTCAAAAAACAAGTTTCAGAATATTTTCTGACATTCATTTTGGTGTTTTTTCTGTTGGTCTGTAGGCTCCTAGAAGTCATTTTCGATGCATATTCTGACATCCCCTTAACCACTGCACCACCAGAGCTATGTGTTGGAATTGTTCTGAGTGGGGCTAGAAGATTGGTTTATCTCCAATACACTCAGATATTAAATCTTTTTGTCACTTTTATTAAAATCATGGCGAGTTATTTTTGGAAGATTCCTTAGAGTTTCTGAGTCCATCCGTCTTGCCCATTACAGGAATCTTCAGTACTACTTATCTTCCATGACAACTCTCTTATCATGTTGTAATGCCATTACACTGTCATTGAACTTCTATTGAACACCAGTAGTAACAGGAAAGTCCATGTCTTTGAGTCATCCCAGCCAGTTTTGGGGAATTGCTAATCATTGAACCGTTCTTCTCAATAAGACTTAGTCATCTCCTCTACAACATTTCCCTACTTTTTCTCATTCTTAATGATGTTGTATTAGATAAAATAAAACAAGTGCCCCTCCTCAGTGAAACTCCATTAATTATTTGAAGAAAGTCACTGTGCATTTTTCAACTCTTCTTCCTATCATTTTCCTCCTTCAGAGCAGAAATCTCTAGTTCTCTTAATTAACAGCCATGTGGTTTAGTTTCTCATCATCTTACTTCTCTAGAGATTCTCCTCCATTCTGCGAATATATTGTGCCAGATGTGGACTGATGATGGCAGGAAACCCTAAAGCTATAACTTCTTTTGCTTTAAATATAATATGACTAGACCAGTGAAGCACACGTTTGCATTACCTTTTAAAGTAGTAGCATCCACTGAACTTGTACTCTAACCACCAGGCCTTTTATTTTTCCCTAGGAAGAGCAAGCAAGTCATGAATCATTCATCCTGTTCTTATAACATTAAAAAAATCTTTAAAATCTGTGCAAGGATTTTTCCTTTAAGCTTCTTTGCATTTCATCATGTTGAACCCCAGAAGCGGATGAAGGGACAACTGAGAGAAAACCACAGGATTCTTGGCTGTCATGGATGCTGACAATGGTGAATGGCTCTGATGAATTACTTTCAGAGTTCCAATCAATAAACCCAACACCTTATGGATATGTATACTTTGAAAATGAAAACAAACAGACTTAAAAAACCACCAAAAAGTTCTTGCTAGTGAACATTGCATTTTACCTTCAGTAATACTAAAATAAGGAGCTCTGGTGGTGTCGTGGTTATGAATTGGGCTGCTAATCATAAGGTCAGCAGTTCAAAACTACCAGCGGTTCCACACGAGAAAGATGAGACTTTCTGCTTCTGTAAAGATGTACAAACTCGGAAACCCTACGCAGGGTTGCTGTGGGTCGGAATCGACTCAACAGCACTTAACAACAACAACAATACTACAATGGGAAGATGCCCAACTTTGCAGTTATTGAGCTCTCCAGTGAGGGCATACCTTAAAAGTTCCTAAAACTTCCTGCTTTCATGATCCTTAAAAGGAGACTGGGGAGGGAGATTTGTCATAATTTTAAAATGTACTATTTTCTACATTTCTTCTCCTCTGAGTCAATTAGCAAATGTTCCACTGCTTTCCCTTTCCTCCATTAGCACAAAAATTGTCTTTGTCTCCGAACACAGTGAAACTCAAACCATTTCCAACAACTTGTATTCTCAGAGCATTTGTGGTCTCCCCAAATCGACTTTCACCATCCCAGTGACTGGGAGAGAGCAAACCTCTCCACCTAATAGACAGATCATTGATAAAAGCCACTTATATTTTTCACAATCCTGTGATACTTTGTATCTAGAACCCCTTTTTCTATTCTCCCTTCTTCTTTCTTATATATATGATTTTTTTTGTTTGCTTTGCTTTGGGGCTGCCACAGATGATGTTGGTACCTGGAGTGAGTTGAATACTTTTCCCCATCTCCAAACATGTGCCTAGTGGTACATCAGAATGTGAATTTATTGGAAATAGGGTCTTGGGAGTTGTCATTAAGGTAAGGATTAAGATGAGAACAGACAGGATTAGGCTGTACTTTAATCCAATCGTTGTTGTTGTTAGGTGCCATAATACACAACAGAACAAAACACTGTCGAGTCTTGTGTCATCCTCACAACTGTTCATGTGTTTGAGATCGTTGCTGCTGTCACTGTTTAGCTCATCTCGTTGGCGGTCTTCTACTTTTTTGCTGACCCTCCACATTACCAAGCACAATGTCCTTCTCCAGGAACTGGTCCCTCCTGAGAGCGTGTCCAAAGCATGAGAGACAGTCTCAACACCTGACCTTTTTTTTAATTCCTTTTTTTATTTTTCTTCACCTTTTTTTTTTTCTTTCTTTCCTCTTTTCCATGATTACATTTATTTTTTTTTTTTCATTGTGAAAGTTTACAGGGCAGATCATCCATTTTACATTCAACAAATCATATACTTTGTTTCATTACAATGGTTATATCTCCTCCATGTACCATCAGTTAACAGTTTTTCTCTCTATTTATTTTAGTACTTTTTAAAATAAACACTCATGTATATGGAATAATTTAAACCACCAAAAGGCACATTCTGCAAACCTGCCTCCTGACCACCAGCTCTCAGTCCCTTTCTTCCCATGAATCTATAGTCCTCAGCTGCTCCCTCTCTCCATGTCCCCGTCTCTGCCTCCATTTCTGATGTTGTTGCTTCTCTGGATAGGGTCCAACATTCCACTCATGCTCTTCTCCCTTGATGGTCCTAGGATCCTCTGTTCCTGGTCTGTAAAATTAACTATTCTCCTGTTTTTGTTACAAAACTTCCACCTTTACAATTGTGACAGTTGCAATTAGTCATGATAACAATTACTCACTATAGAATCATAAGAATCTTATCCTCATCTCTTTTTACCAGACTCATCTATTTAGTGGGGACTCTATCTTCCCCACACACTCTTAAAGTAAACTCCCTCTTGAAACCTTGTAAGCCAGTCACTTCGTGCCTTTATCACTCACTTATTTTAGGTAGCCAATATTTAAGTTGCCCGTCTCTATCTAGCCTGTATACATAGGGGATAGCATTGATACATGATGTGAAGACTCCTTCCCTCTCAGTTGGTATTTTGAGCTACTATCTCTATGAGTATAGGTCAAGTTCATCAAATTGTAGCAATTTATCTTCATTTCCCTTATCAAAAATTGTTGGTTTATTTTCTTTTATTTTAATCTTCCCCTAGTTGAGTTCTGATTATCAAGCCATCAAGGCTAAGTCAAATGGGTACTATCTGCAACTTTGGGTATACTTGTGCATCTCCTCTCACTCCTTATCAGTTGCATGCTTCACTCTCAGCTCTAGCCCTCTGTGGCTATGTCCTTGTACATGTGCTCAGGTGTCCCCAGGTCTCACCACTCTGTGGACCAACAAGCCCTTCCTCTTCTCTCTCTCATCTACAAGTCAGTGGGAGTCTATGGAACGTGGTTGAACTCAGCCCACTTCTTCATTGCTGCCTTTCCCCCTCTTCCACTCACCAGTAGACAAAAGTTCATGTATTGCCTTTGAGTTTCAGTCTTAATGGGGGACCACCCTGACTTTTAACGAGCACTCTGACTGTGCTTCTTCAAACAGTTTGTGGTACTTTCAATATTCTTCTCCAACATAATAACTCAAATCCATCAATTCTTCTACGTTCTTCCTTATTCATTGTTCAACTTTCATAAGCACATGAGGCTCTTGAAAGTCCCATGGCTTGGATCAGGTGTACCTTTGTCTTCAAACTGTTATCTTTGCTCTTAAACTTTTAAAGAGGTCTTGTTCAACAGATTTGCAATAATGCAACACATTGTTTGATTTCTTGACTGCCGCTTCCATGAGTGTTCAGTGTTTCTCCAAGCAAAATTAAGTCTTTAACAACTTCAATCTTTTCTCTGTTTATCATGATATTGTTTATTGTTCCACTTTTAAGTATTTTTGTTTTCTTTACATTGAGGTGTGATCCACACTGAAGGCTGTGGTCTTTGATTGTCATTACTAAATACATTAAGTTATCTTTGCTTTCAGTAACCAAGGCTGTATTATATGCACAATGCAAGTTGCTAATCAGTCTTCCTCCCATCCTGATGCCATGTTCCTCTTCACAGAACATTTGTTCAGCATCCAGTTTGAATAAGTATGGTGAAAGGATACAACCCTGGTGCACACCTTTCCTGATTTAAACCATTCAGTATCACCTTGTTCTGTTTGCACTACTGTCTCTTGGTCCATGTACAGTTTCCTCATGAGCACAATGAAATGTTCTGGAATACTCATTCTTTAGAATGTTATCTACAGCTTCTCATTATCCACACAGTCAAAAGCCTTTGTATAGTTAATAAAACACTAGCAAATATCTTTCTGGCGTTCTCTGCTTTTAGCCAATATCAATCTGATGTTAGCAAATGATATCCCAAGTTCCATATCTTCTGAATATGGCTTGAATTTCTGGCAGCTTCCTGTCGATGTACTGTTTCAGCCATTTTAAAATTATTCTCAGCAAAATTTTACTTGTATGTGACATTAAAGGTATTGTTAGATGTTTCTGTTTTCAGTTGGGTCACCTCTTTTTGATATGAGCACAAATACAAATCTGTTCCAATCAGTTAGATAGGTAGCTCTTTTCCAAAATTCTTGACATAGAACAGTGAGCCCCTCCTTTCTCAGTCTGTAGAAACAATTCAATTTGCATTCGGTCAATTCCTGAAGTCTTGTCCTTTGCCAGTGTCTTTAGTGCACATTGGATTTCCTCCTTCAGTATCATCAGTTCTTGATCATATGTTACTTCTTGAAATGTTTGAGCATCAACCATTTATTTTTGGTACAATGACTCTGTGTATTCCTTCTATCTTCTATTGATGCTTTCTGTATCCTTCCATATTTTGTCCACTGTGTTGTTAAGTGCCGTTGAGTGGATTCTGACCCATAGCAACCCTGTATAGGGTTTCCAAGGAGCAGCTGGTGAGCTTGAACCACCAACCTTGTGCTTCAAACTGAACCTGTGGTTCAGTGTTTTATCTCATACCACCACACCAGCACTCCATTTTGCCTATAGAATTCTTCAATATTGCATATAGAGACATGAATTTTTCTTTAGTTATTTCTGCTTTAGAAATGCTGAGCATTTTCTTCCCTTTTGGTCTTTGTTCATTTCATTATACAACTTTATTTTATCTTCTCTAGTTGCCCTTTGAAAATTTCTGTTCAGCTCTTTTGTATCCTCATTTCGTCCAGTCACTTTAGCATCTCTAAGTGGGAGAGCCAGTTTGAGAGTCTTTTCTAAAATCCATTTTGGCTATTTTATCTTTTTAATGACTTTTTTATGTCTACTCGTATAATGCTGTTAATGTCACCTCACAATTCTGGCTTTCTGTATTTAAGATCGAATGCATCTGTTAATGAGATAATCTCTAAATTTAGGTGGGATATATTCAAGGTCATAGTTTGGCCTTCATGAGCTTGTTTTAGTTTTCTTAATCTTCATTCTGAAATTGCATATGAGCAATTGATGGGCTGTTCTGCAGTCAGCCACTGGCCTTCGTTTGGCTAATGATATATTGCTTTTCCACATTGTCTTCCTACATATGTAGTAAATTTGATTCTTGCATATTCCATCTGGTGAGGTTCATGTGTATAGTGAACTTTATGTTTTTTTAAAAAAGGTATTTGTAACGAATAAGTCATTGATATTGAAAAATTCTATTATATGATTACGAGCATCATTTCTATCACCAAGGCCATAATTTCTATCTGTTGGCCCTTCCTCTTTGTTTCTAACCTTTACATTCCAATGAAAGGTTTGATCAATTTCACTTTGGAAAAACTGGTTGAATTCTTCTTCAATTTTATGTATTTCCAGGCTCTTTCATTGGGATATTTATTATGAATACGTCCTCTTGTTCAATTGATCTTTAATCATGAGATAATGTTTTTTTTTTCTTTTATCCTGGTTTTTGCCTTAAAATCTATTTTATCATAAATTAATGTTGCCATTATTATTCATTTTTGAATGACATTAGCTTCATTTTTTTTCTATACTTTCTTTTTCAATCTATTTTTGTCTGTGTGTGGAAGGTGTGTTTCCTGAGACAGCATATAGAAAGCTCCTATTTTCTTATCCTTTCTGCTACTCTCTCTCTTAACTGGTGAATTAATCCATCAATGCTCAGTGTAATTATCCATAAGTATGAATTGGTTGTAACCATTTTGCTGTGTGTGTTTTTTGTGTCACTACTGGTTTCTTTGTTCTACATATTTTTCTGTGCTGAATTCATTTTGTTTGTGTACTTTCTTGTCAATATCTTCATTGCTACTGTTGTAATGTTTACAAAATTTTCATGCTTTTACCTTTTCTTGATTTTCTGTGAGGCTACCCAGTAATTTATTAATTTCTTCCCAAGTTTAAAACAGTCTTTTTTATACTGAAAGCCACTTGACTTCCTTGCCATTTGGAAAAAATGAAACTATATTTCTCCCTCTTTTTTACTTTGTCTTATCTTGGTTATATATTGATATCTCTATCTTCTAGGTTTGTTTTCCTTTGGATACTTCTATATCTGAATTGGATTCTGGGAGGTAGTGCAATGTATGCTGTCTGCTCTTGTTGGTTCTCAGTTCAAAAGACTCCTTTCAGTAAATTTTTTTTTTTTTTTTTTAGTTTGGCCTGCTTTTTTAATACAAAGTCCTTTAATTTCTGTTTATCTGGAAATGTTCTAATGTTGCCATCATATTTGAGGAATGGCTTTGTTAGGTATATGATTCTTGGCTGGGAACTGTTTTCTTTCAGAGTTTTGTACATATCTCCACATTTATTTCTTGCGTGCATGATTTCTGCTGTGTAACCTGAACTTGATCTTAATTGTAGTCCTTTGTAGCTAAGTTTTCATTTTCTCAAGCTGATTTCAGGATTCTTTCTTTTTCTTTGATTTTCGAGAGTTTGGTTATGATATGTCTTGGTGCTCTTTGGGGGGCAATTACTATGTTTGGGTTTTGTTCAGCTTGTTGAATGCTTCTTGTCTTTCATGTTGTTAGGGAAATTTTCTTCTGACAGGTCTTCAATGACTTTTTTTCTGTGATTTTTCTTCATCTCTTCCTGTTCTGGAATTCTGATCACTCAAAATTATTCTTCTCCATGGTGTCCTACATGAATCTAGCTTTCTTCAGATTTTTTTCTTTCTTTTTTCTGATTGTTCTTTTAGCTTACTAGTATTGAGAGATTTATCTTCAAGTTCACTAACTCGGGCTTCCATTGCTTCACATCTACTCCTTTGCCCTTTCAAGGTATTGTCCATTTCTGGAATCTTAGTGTTAATCTTCTGGATTTCTATTTGCATGTTTTGTATTGTCTCCAATCCTTTGTCTATATTGTTTAATTGCTCCTGTAGTGCTTCCCTGAATTATTCCTTTCCCCCCCAACAACCTTTCTGTCAATCATCTGGAGATACCTAAATATTATCCTCTGAAATTCTTTCTCAAGTAATTACAATGCTTTTTAATTTAAAAAATGTTTTCTAGCTCTGCCTCTTGGTCACTTTCTTGAGACACTCTGTCTTGTTTCTTCATGTGAACAGAAATTGTCTGCTGCCTTTGAGACATTATGGTATTGTTTTATTTGTATTTAGTTAATTTTGTGTTGGTATATCCTTAGGTACTCACCAACTTCCACCTGGTGGGTGTGATCAGGAGATATGCTTGAGCACAATTTTCTGTTTGCTGTTTGTTCAGGATTGATTTAGCTGATGTTGGTTGTTGTTGCTGATCTGGTGTAGAACAGATGGTATTGGCTCTTGCCCAATGGGTGGGGTGTAGAGGATATCATTGTAGTTGGGCAATATGGACACTGTCGCTGCTTCCTTGAGGCAAGAAGAGAAAACAAACATACAAGAGAGAAGGAAAACCAACAAACAAAAAACAACTGCAAAGAAGAATAAAATAGTAAAGAGAATAAAAAATCAACAATATCTAGAAAAATAATACAAAAACCAAAGAGAGAAAAGAGGGAGTAGAAAATAAAATCATAGAAAAGAGAGAATAAAATGAAAGAAAAAGAACTAAACACATTAGGGAGAAGCATGAGTAAAAGGGAAAGAGACTAGAGGACAGTACAAAGAAACAAACAGTGGGGATAAAGAAGAAGAAAGAAAGAAGCAATGGTGGTTGGGTAAGAGAAGATGAAAAGAAAAGATGAAAGAGGAAATAGGAAGGATAGAAAGCAAGTGTGAGTACGGCTAGAAAGAAAGAATAAACAATCAAAAACCATGAAAGGAAAAATGCAGAGCAGATGTCAGTCACAGAGAGGAGAAAATTCTTGGGGCTCATGTTCACCAAACTCCTCACGTTGTGGGTGGGTTAGGGAGGAGACAGTAACACTCAACCCTAGATAGAGTTCCTGTAGGGCTAGGTGTTGTCTGTACTGGGCACCCAATCCATAAGTAGTTCATGCAGACCCCAAAGCAGCTGGGGACCAGCATACTGCCATTCCAGAGGGCAGCCCACTGTGAGTGGTCCTGCTGCTCCAGGCCTGACCAGAGCCAGCTCTACAGGCCGAGAAGAGGCCACACATGATTTCTGAGGTTAGGGTTGGTGCTGCTAGCTCACCACACACTTAGATATAACTTTGACAGCTCAGAGAGCAGGGAAATCCCTGGGAGTGGATATGGGTGATGACCAGTAACATCTCTGCTCACCAGTGTAATGGGGGGTACAAGAAGAAAAAAAAAAAATGCATCTTTCTCTCCACCAAGAAATGGTATGCCTCTGTGCCATCTAGTGTCATGTGGCCTTCAAAGTCCCCCATGGAAGTTCAAGATGACTCTGCCCCACCAGACTGATGGGCACAGATCACCAGTCTTTTCCCTTCCTTTCTTCTTTCTTTTTTCTCTCTCTCTGTCTCTCTTTCTTTTTCCTCCCCATTCATCTGCTCAGCTGCTTCTCCTAGTGAAGGCTAAGCTAGGGTTGGCCAGGTCTGGCTATGCAGATTTGGAGCAGGTGCATCCACTTTGGGTTAATTCAGATAGCTCCCGGTCTTTAATGGGGCTCACAACTGCTGTACTCACCTCCAAGTGGCTCAGAAACTGACAGAGTGGGAGCTTCCCTGGGGGTGTATGCTGGTGGGGACCCGCATCAAATATGGTCACCAGGGAAGTATGGGAAACCAGAAAAGAATCACATCTTTAGCTCTGCAAGCCACATGTTGTTGTTGTTGGTTTTTGTCTCAGAAGCAATTCGCAAAAACTCAAGGTAACTGCGCTGAGTCTGGGCTACTGGCATAGGTCACGAGGATCTTCTTTTTTGTTGTGTCTTCTCAGCTCTCACTCCTATCCACTTCTCTATCCCTTCATCTGAAGCTCAGAGTTCCTGGACTGCCATCTATGTTTGTTTCATTGGTATCTTTTTCATTTGGGTCTGTTCAGCCTTTCTGCCTTTTCCGCCATCTTACCTCCTTCCCCTTGAAAGCCTCGTTTTGACAATTAATGGAACATCACTCCTCTAAAATCTGTTTTTCCTCAGTGTAGTAAACCATATGATTGGCAGATTCAAAATTGTCAATGCCAGCCCATTTTAGGAGTCCTGGTGTGGTGCTGCAGGTTAATGCACTGAACTTCAAGATTGGTTGAAACTGCAAGGAAGATCAGTAGTTCAAATTCATCAGCTGCTCCTTGGAAACCCTATACAGGGTCGCTATGGGTCAGAACCAACTTGATAGCACTTAAAAACAACAATAAGTGCAGTGGATTACAAGCTCAGCTGCTAACTATAAAGTCAGTAGTTCGAATCTGCTAGTGGTTCTGTGGGAGACAGATGAGGCTTTCTGCTCCTGTAAAGATTTACAGTCTCATAAAGCCTATACAGGGTTGCTATGAGTCAGAAATGATTCAGTGGTACACCAATGCCTAGGGAAGCATGGTGGCTCTATATTATTAGTACTGGACTGCAAACCACAGGTCAACAGTTCAAGATCACCAGCCACTCTACAAAAGAAAGTTGAGACTGTCTACTTACACAAAGATATACAGCCTGGGAATCCCTATACAGGGTCACTATGGGTTGGAACTGACTCGATGGGACTTAGAAACAACAACAACAATACCTAGGATATTGATCGTCAAGCATCCCATTCTATTATTGACAACTTTCAATCTCGATTCATACTTTGTACATTCCATGTTCTGATTATTAATGGATATTTACAGTTGTTTCTAATCATTGTGATTTGTGCCCCATCAGCAAATGAAGTTTCCCAAAGCTTTTCTCCATTCACATCATCACAGTCAACACTATTTTGAAGCGGCAGCTCCTCCCCAGTCTTGTTTTGAGTGCCTTCCAAGCTGAGGAGCTCATCTTCCAGAACTCTACCTGACAATATCCCACTTCTATTCAAATGGTTTTCAGTGGCTGCACGTTCAGATGTAGTCTGCCTCTCCTCCTTCCTAGTCTGTCTTAGCTGGAACCTGTTTATCACAGGTGACCCTGTTGGTATTTCAAATACCAGTGGCATAGTTTCCAGCCTCACAGCAACACACAAGCTACCACAGTATGGCAAACTTACAGACAAGTGGTGGCAAATCCAATTAGAGCTTTCTCATAAAAGCCTAAAATGTACACACAAAGTCACAGACAAGAAGGCCACGTAGAGGTAGAAGTAGAAGAAAGTGGACAAGCCACTTTCTGTAACACGCCAAGGAAAGCTTGGGGCCAACAGAAGCAGGGAAAAACAAGAAAAGATCCTTTCCCATAGCCTTTCGAAATAAGCCTGGTCTTGTTGATACGTTAATTTTCAATTCTAGCCTCCAGAACTGTGAGTGAATATATTTCTGTCATTTTAAGCCACGTATTTTGTTACGGCAGTCCTAGGAAATTAACACAATATCCCACCCAGATTCACTTCTGGATTTGTGCAGCATTTCTCAACTTCTGCACGTGTTGCTACTAACTATTCATAGCTCATTCCTGCATTCCTTCTCTGGTGGACTGCACTTAGCTGATGAGAATTTTTTGGTGAAGAAATACCAGGATATTTATGACCCCTCTTTCTGATGTCTGCCATGGTCAATTTTGTCAGATGCCAAGGGAAGGAGAGACTTGGTAGAATATCAAAATATCCTTGCCCCTTGCCTCTAGAGTTCCTATGAAATGTATAATCATCACTGAATAATGTTTTCCCTGCCTATCCTGCACTTCCTTACAGGCTTCTCCTGGAGGCTGAGTCTAAAGCCCTTTGAGAAGGATGTTGCAAGAAGAGAGAATATGATGGTAGGTGGTGGTGGTGGTAGTGTGCCGTGAAGTTGGTTCCAACTCATAGAGTTTCTGAGGCTATAAATCTTTACAGGAGCAGAAAGCCTCATTTTTCTCCCACAGAATGACTGGTCGTTTAACCTTGAGGTTAGCAGCTCGATTTGTAACTACTATGCTACCAGAGCTCACACACACAGACAAAAATATCAGAAAAAATGTCTGCCAATACCGCTTTAGTTGATACAATAGAAAACATCTAGAAAGAGAAATTTGGAGGATATTATGGAAGACTTAGATTATCATGCTAAATTAGATTTTATTCTGTATCCCTGGTAAGTAGCCAAAGACAGTGAACAGGAAAGGTGAATGACATTTATGCCTTAAGTATATTATTCCAAAAAAGGAAGAAAAGATAAACAAGTGTTCATCTTCTTGAAAGACATGTAAATACATAATGGACTTAAATGCATGCAAATTCCTTATTAACTTTTCATATCTAGATTTTACTGGGTCTACCCCAATGATTCTTACATTTATAAATGATTTTGTTACATTTTGATGTAATAATACACTCTTCATTTGCTTCATTATGTGTGATACTTTCTTCTTGTACTCTTCTAAAATGCTAGATGCTATCTAATCATTTTTTTTTTGGTAACCAGTATGAAGTTAAATGGTTGAAAAGCTAGTATGACATCCAAAAGAAATGCAAATTTTAAATTACTTCCATCTCTTGAAAAATCATGAGTAGCAACATTGCATGTCACAGAGCTAAACATGTTTCAGATTCTCTTCCCCTATCTTTATGGAAAACTTACTCCAAATATCCTAGCAACTGTCCTTAGGTTAATTGTTTTTTAATCACCCTCATCAAACTCCCTCAAATCTCTATAGCTCAGATTCTCTTTCCTCTTCTCCCTTCTTCCAATCTTCCCAATCTAATGCTTTCTTAGCACTTCTAAAGTAAATAAAACTAATCTGAGTTCCTGTTTTTTTTTTGTTGTTGTTGTTGGTTTTTTTTTTTTTTCATTCATTATCTACAACCTAGGAGGAAAATACTGAAACAGAAGAGTGATGAAGTTTCAAAAACCTATCTCTTTCTGTGTGTGAGTGTCTCTGTTCACTTTGCAATAATTCTTGCAGTATTTACTGCCCTACTCCCTTTCAGAGGGGGAATCTGGGCCTTTGTACGCTAAGACAGACTAGGAAGAAAAGCCTAGAAGTCTGCTTCTAGAAGTAGCCAAAGATAACCCTGTGAGTCACAACAGAAGATTTGTCTCCTGTTTGGAAGGCACTCAAAATGCACAGTATCCACAAGAATGAACTCAAGAATATCAATAACCATGCAGACAGCCTAGGGCTAAACACCATTTTGTTTTGTTTTATTGGAAATGTCTTGAGTCAGAGCTGACTCAGCAACAACTAACAAAAGGTCTTTGCAGGGGGCACAGCTGCTGGGGAGCTTTGCATGACCAAGGGTAAAGTCTGGGTGCCACAGTAGCTATTTCTGCTCCTTATTAGCCTCACCACAAATGATTTCTAATTTGACAGCTTTGTAATCTGCAAAGATGCTTTGTAGTATTTTTGTTTTTCACTTTCTTAAGGCTCACTTTGTGGCCTAACCTATGGTGCATTCTGGAGACTGTTCTATGTGCACTGGAAAAGATTGTCTATTGTTGGGTTGAGTGCTCTGTATAAATCTTTGAAGTCAAGTTAAAGCCCTGGTGTGATACTATGGATTAATTCGCTGGACTGCTAGTCGGGTTCAACCTTAAGGATGGTGGTTCAAGCTCACCAACTGCTCTTCAGAAATCCTATCCAGGGTTGCTATGGGTCTGAACCAACTCGGCAGCACTTACCAACAATCAACATGAGGGCAAGTTGGTTGGTTGTGCTGTTTAGTCCTTCTGTGTTGTCATTGAATTTCTTTCTAGTTGTTCTATCTACCATAAAGATTATACTCTCAGAAACTCCATATAGACTCACTTGGGTTGGAATCTAATTGAAGACCGTGGGTTTGGGGTTTGTATTACTTAAATGCCTCTGGACTTTTGAGAGGTAACCTGGTAGTGCACCAGTTAAGTGCTTGAATGAATTCAAGGATTAAAACCAACAGTCTACTCAATGTGAGAAAGATGTGATGTCTTCTCTCCTAAGATTTACCACCTTGGAAATCCTGTTGAGCATTTCTACTGTGTCCTATAGGATCTCTATGAGGTAGAGTTGACTTGATGGCAATGAGTTTGGATTTGAGGGCTGAAACTTTTAGGTAAGAACTCCTCTGGTTCCGTTTCCCTTGTGCAATGGTACTCAACGTTAGTATGTGTCATCATCACCTACAAGTCTTGCTAAAAAAATACAGATGGCTGAACTTTATACTCCATTCTTCAAATTCAGTAGGTCTTGGATGAGGCTGAAGAATATATATGCCTAACAGGTTTTGGTATGGCTCTGTAGGATAAGCACTGGACTGCTAACTGCAAGGTTGGCAAGTCAAACTTACCACCCATTTCTTGGAAACCCTATACAGGGTCACTATGGGTCAGAATCAACTCGACTATAGAGGGTCATCATGGTTTAGAACAAGTTGACAGCATTTAACAACAACAAATAGGTTCTGAGCTGGGGTCTAGATGCCAAGCTTGAGAAACACTGCTCTAACACTGTCCTCTTATTTTGTGTGAGTGTGAGAAGTCTTGACTCTAACACAGGAGTATAACTTAAAACCTTGTAGGTAATGCCTCTGTTTTCACCATCTCAGACTCTACTCTGACCTCCGTCACAGCTGTGGCCTGTGATTCCAGAGATGTTCTAGGGTTCCTTAGGAACAAATAAACAAATATGTAAAATGCTTCTCAGCACAACCTTTCCTCCCTCTCTACATCTCCTTTGCAGAAATATTGAGTTCACTTGCATTCTCTCTGCTAGGTCAATGCCGTCTTCCCTCATCTGCACACATATACCTGTACATATTCGCACACACACATACTCTCTTCACTGTTACATTCTGAGGCTAAAAGTTACTAACAGCCTCATTTCTGTTAGTGGTGGCAGTTGAGTGTCGTTTTTTTTTTAACTTACTATTTTGTCTTGTTATTTTGTATGGAGGGAGAAGAAACCTATTTGTCCTTATCCTTTTGATGGGATGTTCTTTTAAGTTGAATAGGAAGAAGCATTATTGTCTGCACTGTTTAGAAACAGATGAGAATATCCAGAAGGTTTTGAATCTTTTTAGTTTTACTTCTAGAGGATGCTTTCACAAAATTATATTTTATTTTTTGTAGCTTTTGAGCATTGGAAATGTCTGACCAGCAGAAGCTTTCAGTTGGTTAAAATAGTCAAATATTAAGAACAAACAGTTTATATAAAAGTTCATAAAAGAACAAACTGTTGTTCATAAACGTTTGTATGTCTAAGAAAAATTTACAGTTAAATGAAATTTCTAACTAAAATTGTATTTCTATCCTCCTATTTCCCGTTACCAATTTTTCTTGTTTTGCTAGAATATTTATTGATGAATTTTATTAATCATTATTGATGAATTTTGTTGAAATGTTCTCTTAAATATCCAGAACCATATTACAGGATGTGGTCTGATGTTGTAGGCTAAAGCACTGGACCACAAGGTCAGTTTGAACCACAAGGTCAGCGGTTCAAACTCACCAGTCGCTCCTTGGAAACCCTATACAAGGTCCCTATAAGTCAGAACCAACTCGACAGCACTTAACAACAACAACATAGTCTTGCATGACTTTAAATTTAAATTGATTTAAATTGAAATCTAGTTCCATAATAGTACTACTTCATTTCTGGGCTTAATAACCATAGATGGCTAGTGGCTGCTATAGTGAACAGCTCAGATATAGAACATTTCCATTATCACAAAAAGTTCTGTTAGGCAACACACACAAAAAAATCTCATTTATTCAAAACAGAAAAAAAGGAGAGGGAGGTGGGGGAGAAAATGAATGCTCTGACTTTGAGCAAAAGCATCTTTATGTAGCACAAAATGTTTAAGTGCTTGCCTTCTAAAAATGTTAGTGGTTTAAACCCACCCAGGGTACCTTGGAGACAGGTCAGTCAATCTGCTTCTGTAAAGATTGTTGCTGTTGTTAAATGCCGTCAAGTCAGTTCCAACTCATAGAAGCCCTGTGTGGTGGTGTAACTCTTTGCAGGAGGAGAAAGCCTCACCTTTCTCACATGGAGTGGTTGGTAGACTTGAACTGCTGATTTTGGGGGATAAGCTTGGCTTCTCCTATAGTCACCACACTCCTGAAATATAAGGGATCTCCGTGAGTTGGAATCAACTTGAAGGCAGCTAACAACAATGACAACGACATACCCTTTTTCCAAGAAAACTTAGTTTGAAATATATACCTTCAGTGTATGTTCGAGATGGTCCAATGTTACATTTTTTGCTTGGTAGTGGCAGTGTGGAAAATGGAAGTGATTTATTTGGAAATGATGGATGGATTTGTGTTAAATTATTTGCATGCTGTTACGGTGGAAATATACTCATGGGCGTGGAAACGCAACTGTCTCCTAGCCTACCCTACTATTTTCCTACCTGGGTAGTGTCATCAAGAGATGTGTGGACTGAGGCACTGCAGGTATACTTTGTCAACGGGAACTTCAGCTCAGAGTTTCTCAGTTCAGCAGTGTGTGGCTTATATGAAAATCACCTGCTTTCAGCTGTGAAGTGTGTGTGTAAAGGCTAAAAGGCTGGTTCCAAAGCAGAGCCTCATCTATTTTGGTTCTATGTTTGTTGGGCTTCAGATTCCAATTCAATTGTTTATTGATTAAATAAACATTTCAAGATCAAAACCAAACCCACTGGTGTCTAGTCGATTCCAACTCAGAGCAACTCCATAGGACACAATAGAATTGTCTCACAGGGTTTCCAAGGTTGCAAACTATATGGAAGCGCAGTGCCACATCTTTCTCCAAGGTAACAGTTGGTGGGTTCCCAATGAAGAACTGTTATCCCAATCAACAGATGGTAAATATGTTTGTATACCAGTGACTAATTTTTAAATGTTAAAAAAGAAGGTCCACTTAAACTCTTTAATAGAATGAGTCATTTTAACAATGGTCTCAAACATCACAACTGTGAAGATTGCATAGGACTGGGTAGTGCTTCTCTCTGCTGTGCATAGGACCACTCTGAGTGGGAACCCACTCGATGACACCTAACAACAACAATTATTATTTGCTCAATAAACAAAATGTTCAGATGGAAGAAATACTGATGTTGAGCAATCAGTAGGGGGGAAATTTGAAAAGTGGATATAGAATTGAGAGATATGTACACCCATGTTCATCTCGGCACTATTCATAATGTGTAAAAGATGGAAACAACCTCAATCAAACTTATTTAGGTATCAGATACTTTTCTTTTTCCAGTGCTTGAAAAGTTCCAGAAAATTCTCCCTAAAATAACTAGAGGTGTTTTTTGTTTATGCAAAACAACCTACTGTCCACATTTTGTTTCAAGACCCATCCAAAATCAATTGAAATTTTATAATTGTTGGTACAGGGAAACTACTCATCATCAAGGTGAAATCTTGGCAGAATTGCTTCTGTATCTTCTTAAGGACAAGTGTGTTTGTTTCTAGGGAGCATTGCTATTGCTGTTAGGTGCGGTCAAGCTGTAGTACGCTAAGTACAACAATAGCAAGTGTCAAATTGTAATGATAATCATTACATATGTGACATATATTAGGCAAAGTGCCAGTTGTTATATGGTGGACCCTCATAGTTCTAATTCTATACAATCCAGTCTCCTAATCACTATGCCAGTTGTTCCTTATACCTGGTGGAAAGGAATTTCACATTGGCACTTCCACAGAGACTTGAAATACTGTCTGAGATACCAAAAATCAACCCCATTGCCATTAAATCCATTCTGACTCATAGCAGCCTTGTATGGCGCTTCCTGGACTATACATTTTTGCTGTAGCAGAACGTCCCATAGTCTCCCACAGAACATCTGGTGAATTTGAACTGCCCACCTTGTGGGTAGTAGTCCAATGATTATCTTACAGTGCCCATGAGTTAAAAAAAAAAAAAAAAAAGAACTTAAAAAAAATTTTCAAGAAATGCAACTTTCTGAGAAATCCAGTGATTATCTGATGTTTCCCAAGTGCCTACAGTAGTGGCATACAATGAGTGTTTAATATATACTTATGAAATCAATAGCCTAATAGACTGTGTGGCACATCTACAATGAGGCAGTGCGAAGCCTCACCCACACTACCATCAGGCTCCTTATGGAGTGGTCTAGAAGACCTTTGAACTGATGTATGCAATGTTTTACCTAACTTAGACACAGCCTGGTGTATATAATTGTGGCATAACTCATCACACTTGTTCACATGAAATGTATTTTCTCAAATAGTATGGCCACATAAATAACACACACACACACACAGATATAACAAACAAAAATGACAAGATCATGTAAAATCTTTGGCATCATGCATCCATGCATGTCCTGTGATATTTTCTGAAGTGAAATGTTAACTTCATTCATCCTCATTCAATAATATAAAAATGTTACTTTTGATCATGTTTGTATAATAAACGTATAAGCCATCATCAAAAAGCCATAATCAAGTGTGATAGTACCCTGGGACTTGGAAAATAAATAACTGAAACTGTGTTTGCTCTGAATCAATTTACAGCTGGGCCTGAGGACAGTGGAGCTCCTTGGAGCTTAAGTTCCTTGTAACTGATCTGTGTTCAGGTGCATCTCAGAAGGTTGGATGGAGAGCTGGTTCCGACAGTTGGATAGAAGTCAGGTGTCTGCCTCAGGTAAGGCCAGGCAGCAGGGCAGTGTGGATTTAGGGGAGCACTGACCCAGCCCCAGGGGCCCTTGGGAGACCAGTTGAGCCTGTTTTATCCAAGAGATGGATGTATGATACCTTTGCTCCCCAAACTCTTACAAACCACCGCATGACCTCTACCAGGGCAAGAGATTCAAATGACCTTAGTGCAGTATCCAGCCAGGCCAGATGGTGGGTTGGAATGGGCACAACTGTAGTGAACCAACCTTACTCACCTGAGTGGCCTCTGGCCTGGGGTGCACAGAGCATGTACTTCCTGCACTGGACAGAAGCCCTGGCTAGGGATGTTTCTAGACAGAGAAAGTGATTTCTTCCTGCCTAGGAGAAAGTGATTTGCAGAGAAGGAATGGAATCCTGCATCTAGAGGAACTAATTTAGAAACGCTAGTGTAGGCTGGTGAGGGTCTGCTGTTGGGACCCAAAACTCTGTGTCAACACGCACCAAGATGAAGACTTAACATGAAATCTGTTGGACAGAAAAACATTGAATTGGAAGTTATCAACATGTAAAAAAATTTTTTTTGAATGGTAGAGGGCGTATAGAAATACTGTGTAGGGTTGTGTTGTATGCGAAAACACACAACATACACGTTATTTCCATAAAAATATATGGTATTGGTGATTCTATTAGTTTTCTGGAAAAAGAATGTGTATTATGTTAAAACAATTTCTATCTCTAATTAGCAGAGAACACTGCATTTTGGAAAGGATCTCTGGTAGCGTAGTGGTTACGAATTGGGCTGCGAGCCGCAAGGTTAGCTGTTCGAAACTACCAGCAGTTCCATGGGAGAAAGATGAGGTGGTCTGCTCCCGTAAAGATTTACAGCCTTGGAAACCCTGTGCAGGGTCACTATGAGTCGGAACCGACTCCACAGTACTTAACAACAACAACAACAACAACAACAACAACAACAACAACAACAACAACTGCATTTTGGAACTGATCTTGTTAAATAAAAGCAAGTTCATTGGTATGAGGCTATAGTAGATATTTTCAAGATTTTCACTGTTTCAAGACGGTACTTTATTTTGCCTTAATTTTCTAATATGTTTGAAGAAGCAAGTCATTCTCTAATATAAGATGAATTGCTTCTTACTAGAGACAATAGAATTCTAAATATAACTACCCTTTCATGAACAGGGGCATGTCAAGATCTTTTGGGACCAAGAAAATGCAGCTACATGATTATCTAACAATTCTTAAACCATTCAATATTTTAAATCATAATTTGGGTAGTATATTAATTTTTTATTACTATTGTAATCAATTACTAGAAATGCAATGGCTTCAAATAACACAAATCTGTTATTTTGCAGTTCTGACATCAAATATCTGAACTGAGTTTCACTGGACTAAAATCAAGGTGTCCATAGGGCTGTGTTTCTTGCTGGAGGCATTAGAGAAGGCATTAGGCATTTTCATACCTTGTTCAAATTATAGACGCTGTTTGCATTCTTTGGTGGTGTACATCCATCTTCAAATGAAGCAAGGGCTAATTCTCACATGGCCTTCCTCTGCTATGGACTCTTCTGCATTTAACAACCCCTGTGACTGAATTAAGGAGCTCTGGTGATGTCATGGCTACAGCACTCAGATTCTAATTAAAATGTTGATGGTTCAAACCCAATAGCTTCTCTGCGGAAGAGAGATGTGGCCATCTGCTTCCATAAAGATTTACAGTCTTGAAAACACGATGGGAGCAATTCTAGTCTGTTCTAATAAGGTCACTGTGAGTTGGAATCAAAGAGAGTGAAATCTATCCTTTTAATACCTTCTCTGTAGTTCAGTGCCTAGTCCTGTCTAAAAATGATCATTGATTAAGGATCTATTATCTGTCTTTTCCTACATCCGTTCACCACGAAGATATTGCATTGTGGCACGGTTTTTGAAGACACAAGATTAATGAACTTGCAACAATTAGAGAAAAATTGATGGGTAAATTGTGCTGACCAGGGAGAGAAGTAAAGTTCAAGAAAGAGATAGATCTGTAAAGAATGCTCTAATTACTGAAAGTTTGACTGCAGCATAGAGAGGATTGAAATAGGCTTTTAAATAAAAGGAACAGAATTTGAAAAAATGAAAAACAATGGATAAAAGACTGAATATGTTGTATGGGGAAAGGCAAGTAGAGGGCAAGGAAGAGAGCTATCTGACAGAGAAGAAGCTGTGTCTTTTCAATCAGTGTGATTCACCATGGAATACAGAGCTGTATCATAAAGGATTTGACCTAAGAAGAAGGGGATGAAAGTATAATGAACATGTGATTAAAAGCACTGTTTAAGGAAGATGAGTTAGGAATGCAATGAGCTTGTAGGTACTGGAGATAACTAGGGAAGCGGAATTCTATAGTAGTGCTGGAGGATAAGCCCTAGAGCACAAGGTTGATTTGAACCAGAAGGTAACAGTTCAAATCCACTAGGTGCTCCTCGGAAATCCTACACCAGGTCCCTATGAGCCAGAACTGACTCAACAGCACTTAACGACAGCAAGTAATAATACTCTCATCTCACTGGAAAATAAAAATTCATTGACCAATGCATGAAGCAGCAGAGTTTGTTCTATATCTTTCTGCTTCTATCTTTCTCTTTTGTTCTCTTTTTCTTTCTTTATCTCTCTCAAATTCAAGCATTCCAGCTTATAAACAGAACATTTGGGAGAAAAAAAGTGACACATTGACAGGTTAAGAGGTTTTGGGAGAGATATTAGCTTTTTATAAACATCATTATGAGGGAGTGTAGGGAGGAGAGGGAGATGTTTATTAAAGAAAGTAAAGCACATGCCTGCACTTAAGATCAATCTCATGTGGCCTATATTTATGAGTTTTCATTTCTGGAAAGAATATGTGTTTTTAGAATTCTGCTATTTAATAACTAGTGACCTTGAAGACAATAATAAACTTCTAAGAACTTTCTTCATCTTTAAAATTGAATTCATACATTTTACCTCATGGTACTTTTTGTGAGGATTAGAAGAGATAGTGTATCTCCATCAGTGAGAATAGTTCCTCAACAACTCCTTTGTAGTCTAACCAAGAAGGTAACTCATTGGAAGGGTATGGGGTGACTTACCCTCATTCACTCTTTATTTGATCATGTAACTCCAGTTACATAAGAAGAAACAACCAAAGTGTAGCACCTTCAAGTTGCTACCATTGGAATATCTCAGCTCCACACACTTTCTGTCCATATATCACTGTACTTCAGATCAAAATTCCTAGGGAGACAAAGCGTCTGATGAGCCGAGTACAGGGTACGAGCCAAACCTTGGTTGAGGTGGTAAGAAAACACAGAAATGGCAAGACATCTTGATTTGTATTTCCACCCATACCACAGAAAGTGGGGGAAACAGTCATTCTCAAAGGTAAGTGAGATAGAACTACCAAAAATAACAAAATAATAGGGAAGGACTGATGGGAAGGACACTGTAGGTAAAGTTAGAAAACTATGTTAGAAATTAGAAAAATAAGAGAATGTTTCCCTTGAGTGGTTTACAACTTATTTTTAAGAACTAAACCGATCCACACAAAAGAATTAGGGAAAAACAGAAAGCAATGCAGAAACAAGGACAGGCTCCTTAAAATTGTGCTATCCCAAGCTAGTTCTTAAGGAGCTCTGGTAGCGTGGTGGTTACGAATTGGGCTGCGAGCCGCAAGGTCAACAGTTCGAAACTACCAGCGGTTCCGTGGGAGAAAGATGAGGCGATCTGCTCCCGTAAAGATTTACAGCCTCGGAAACCTCGGAACCGACTCCACGGCACATAACAACAACAACAACAAGCTAGTTCTTAAGACAGTTCCAAGGAAATAAAACTCTACTTCCAGTATGAACTTTTGAGACAATTTAAATCTCCAACTGAATGTGGTGCTGCGGGCTAATGCGTCAGACTGCAAAGTTGTTTGAATTGCAAGGTCGGTGGTTCAAGCTCACCAGTTGCTCCTTGGAAACCCTATACAGGGTCACTATGGGTCAGAATCAACTCGATGGCACTTAACAACAACAAACTTCCTAGATGGAGGATTATATCACAGGATGGAGAGCATCAGGGCTTAAAAAGCCTGTCACCAGTCTCCCCAGGATGCCACTCTCAACTCTATGGCCATCTTCCCTCTCCTGTCCCAAAGTTTCTCGAAATGCTTTCTCCAAAAAGGCCAGGGTGAGATCTATGTATCTTCTCTCTCTTTAACTAGGCCCACAGCTACTTCCACATTTCTGGATCTATTTGTTTCTCTCCAAAGTCGTATTCTAATGTAGATATTTCTTCCTCTGCTCCCTCCCCACCACCAGCTTCTTCAGTTCTGTCTTTCTACATTTCAGTCTAATCTGCATGCAAAGTTTATTTTCCCCCTACAAATCAGAACAAAGAAGTTAAGCTGTGAGTAATCATCTGTTTTATATTTTCTAGCCTATGAATCTGAGAGAACATCCTACAGACAATGCCTATGGTTATTGAGGAGAGTCAAGATGAGGGATAGATCTTGTTCATCATCTCTCTTCAGCATTTACTTCACATGGGGTCTGGCACACAGTTAGTGTCTCTGTATTAGTTTTACTTTTGTTAAAATCGAATTGTTGAAAAATAGAGTGAGTGAAGGATTGAAGGAATTAGCAATTTTTCAATAGTCTCCACATAGGAACTATTCCATAAGTGCATCAGGACACTACAATGCAGTGCTAAAACACATCAGAATGATCTCCAAATTAGCATTAACTTGAGTGCCTCTATGTAGTCTTCCCAGGCAAGTGGAATATTCAAGAATCTGTCCTGAGAAGGAAATAGAGAAGAATCAAAGTGAAAGGAAGGAAGAGGGCAAGAAGGAGGTTTAAATGTGGCTCCAACCACCACCTTTCCGCACCACCATTCTCAGACAGCAGACCAAGACATTGGATTCCAGACTGTCTGGATAAATGCCGGATGTGCGGCACCATGCGCTAATCTGGTCTCTTTACCTTTATTTATGAAGCCATAAAAAATGTTATTATAATAATACCATCTTGTTTCAAAAGGGTATTGAGAAGTTTAACTAAGAAAGTTTATGTGGCAACCTAATTACAGTGTTACTATTCAGTAAAACTCTATTAATATGCTTTTCAAGAGACCAGATACCAAAACCCTTTCAACAGCTTGTAAGAAAATCACTATGATGGGAAATGGAAAAAGACAGAGTTAATAGAAAATGTAAAAATGTTTCCAAAAGACAAATTGCTGAAGAACTCGTTAAGATATTTTTTTTTTTTTTTGTACTAGATAAATAAATAAGATTGTCCTGAGAGTACATGAACGCAGTTTAAAATTCTGATAAACTAAGAGTTTGGTAGCAAAACATTCTTCTTTCTAGAGCACTGAAAATACCCTGCACTAAGAACTGAAAGATCAATATGGAATGCATTACCGTGGCAGAAACGCCAAAGAACCATGGCTGGCAGCCACTGTTTCACTGTTCCAGTAGTTGTTAGAAGCTTTTGTGTGTTCTTGTCCCTGCATCAAAAGCCCAAAATCTATGAAGTCTAATGATAGATTTACCCTGGGATTCAAAGAGCCGCCAAAATGGAACAACATTCTCAGGTTGCTAATCACAGACGCTAGTTTAATACAATAAGAGACAAGATCAAGATTATGTTTTTAAGGCCCCTAGCTAGAGCTACTCAGGCTAGTTAGTTACTACAGCTTCAGTTTTGTTCATATTAAGGCTCAGGAAATTGTGTCTCATCCATTTGGAAACATCACCTTGAAAACATTAAAGAGCAACAAACTACACCAGCTGAAGAAAAGAACATATTCCTGAGTATCGCCTACTCAGGTGATACCTGATTCAGGTGCACATATTCCCCAGGGATGGGGTCAGATAGCCTGCAAACTAAAGCTAGATGCTCTGAAGTACACAGGGACTCAATTTCCAGTCCAAGCCATGATTTAGTATGATTCCATTTTTGCATAAATTAATCACAGAACTATAATAATTTCCTGCCTGGGTTCCAAATTTAGAACCCAGCTCCGCCTTTCAGTCTGCACTATAGATCTTTATAATGCAAGTCAAGCATTTGAAGGAGCTGACAGCACTAACCTCAACGCACAGTGTTTGATCTGCTTCTTGTCTCTCATCTTCTTAAAAGCATTGCTCTCCGATTTTCCCTCTCCTGACTGCTTAGTGGTAGATCTCCCAAAGGATGTATAGTTTGGGTGGCTTTGGCAAAATGCTTTTATGCTTTTCCTCTTACATAATAGCCTAAAATTGTTAGATCTGGATCCAGTTTAAAGAGCACAAACTAAACTAAAATAAAATAAAATAAAAAGCCAGAAGGAATTATTTTGGTTCTTTCAAACATCATCATACATATCAACAGACATCAAGGAATAAAAGTCTACTTTTTTGATCGTTTTTCTAAATAAAAATTTTTAAATGCAGAAACCTGTCTTACACGAGCAACTTGAAAATTCCTAGCTACTTCTGAAAGCACTGAGCTTTAATTTTAAGCAAAAATATTTATAACGTTTCACATTTATGACAGGTTCAAGGCCTACCAATTCATCCTTGCAAATACCTCTCAAGCTGCTCTCTCTCCGTCTCCCTTCTGTTGCAGTTCTAATTTGTTGTTAGTTGCCATAGAGTCAATTCCAACTCACAGTGACCTTATGAACAACAGAACAAAATGCTGCCCAGTAGTACGCCACCTTCTTGATGGCTGGTCTGCCCAAGTCTGTTGTGGTCATCACTGTGTATTTTGAGTGCATTTCATCCTAGGAGGTTCATTTTCTAGAACTGGACTGGACAGTATTCTGCTGTGATCCACAGGGTCCTCACTGGCTAATACTGGAAGGAGATCATCAGGCCTTTGTTTCTAGTCTGTCTTAGTCTAAAAGCTTCACTGAAACCAATCAGCCACGAGTGATCTTGCTGGTGTTTGAAATACTGATGGCAAAGCTTCCAGCATCCTAGCAACACAGATGCCACCAGAGTTCAACACACTGACAGATGGGTGGTGGTGGCCTCTTGTGTAGGGTTTTATTATTTTTTGCTGGGGCAACGGCAGTAGCTTCCTTATGATTCTCCTTATTTCTGGCTCTATTCTAGCAGCAGAATCTTTTACCTCCAAAATACTTTAATATATTTTTCAGAACAAGAACCTAATAATGTCACACCTCTGCTTGAAACCTTGCAGGAAATCCTCCTATTTCCAAGGATGCGTTCCAATTACTTGGCATAGTTTACACTTTTTGCATGCTTCACCTGAGGAGTTTTCAGGTACATCCCATTACTCTGCGTACAAACATGGCCTTTATTTTTGACTCGCCCACCATGCATGGCCTCTTGTGCTTAAAACACTAATGCCTGAAACGCAATTTTACCAAATCTTTGCTTACTCTTACATACCATCAAGGACCGTCTCAACATCATCCCGCCATGTTGTTGTTGTTCTTAATGCTGTTGAGTTGGTTATGACTCATAGCGACCCTGTATAGGGTCTGAGAAGCGGCTGGTGAGCTTGAACCGCCAATATTTTGGTTCAAACCAACCTTGCAGTCCAGCACATTAACCCACATGGCCACACCAGATTTCTATAAGCTAGGTGAACATTTCTGGTAGCGTAGTGGTTACGAATCGGGCTGCGAACCTCAGGGTCAGCAGTTCGAAACTACCAGCGGTTCCGCGGGAGAAAGATGAGGCGTTCTGCTCGCGTAAAGATTTACAGCCTTGGAAACCCTGTATAGGGTCGCTATGAGTGGGAATCGACTCCACGGCACATAAAAACAAAACAAAACAAAAAAGGTGAACATTTAGGATAATGACAATATTAACACTAGGCTATTTCCTATATGAAGCTGGTCTTTAATTCCCCATTTACACTGAAAGTCCTTAGTTGTTGTGTTTGGGTCTCATGACTCAAAACAAACCCAAATGACGCATTAGAACTGTCCCATTGGTTATAATCTTATGGAAACAGATTGCCATATCTTCCTCCCACAAATCCACTGGGAACTTTTCAACTGCTAGCCTTTTGGTGATAGGTTCCACCATTGTGCGAGGTGATCTCCTTAAACTTCCTGTAAAAGTCTAAATTGTATGTTATTTTTCATGGCTATGGATGGGGTGAATTGGAGCAGAACCATGACAGAAATTGAGACAAAGGGAAAATTGAGAAAGGGAAACGATACCAAAAAAACCCCATAAAACAAAAAGCAAGATAAAAACTATAGTTCCCTAGAAAATCCTCATAGACTGGAGCAACCTGGAGATTTCTGTAGCATATGGCAGGGCAACGTAAGCCACGCTATTTTCAGAGTAAAGAAAAGAGTGACCCCCCCAAAAGGAAAGGAGTTAGTGGTATGCGAGGGACTCACATTTGGCTTATGTATCTCTTTTTCTCTCAGGCATTGGTCTACTGCACCAAAGGCCAGCAGTTTGAACCCACCAGCCATTCTGCAGGAGGAAGATGTCGCAGTCTCTTTCCATAAAGATTGTTGTTAAGTGCCTTTAAGTTGGTTCTAATTCATTGGGACCTTGTATAAGGATATTTGAGGCTGTAAATCTTTACAGGAACAGAAACCCTCACCTTTCTCCCACAGAGCAACTGGTGGGCTCAAACTGTTGACTTTGTGGTTCACAGGCCAGCGCATATCCTACAGAGCCACTGTACTCTTCCATAAAGATTGGTGTTGTTGTTAAGTGCCTTCAAGTTGATTCCAACCCATAATGACCCTGTGTAGGGGTTCCAAGGAGCAGCTGGTGAACTTGAACTACTGACCTTGCAGTTCAAACACCTTTGCGGTCTGATGCATTAGCCCACAGTGCCACACCAGGAATTCCCATAAAGATTACAGCCTAGGAAATTCTGTCCTATATGACCACTATGAAACTGACTCAGCAACAAACAAAAAGAATGCTTTATTTATTTAACCGAACCAAATTGATTGCCACTAAGGTAATTCTGACTTATTGCGACTTTTTGTGTCACAAAGTAGAACTGTCCCATAGGATTTCCTTGGCTATAATTTTTATGGAAGTAGATTGCCAAACTTTTCTTTTACAACACTGCTGGGTGGGTTAGAACTACTAATCTTTAGGTTAATAGTCAAGCACAAACTGTTTGTATCATCCAAGGACCTTTCACCTACTTACTTATTTACTTAATTGGTGTTGCTGTTCTACTGAGTTGATTCCAACTCTTTGTGACCCTATATGATAGCATAGAACCACCCCATCAGGTTTCCTAGACTGTAGTCTTCATGGTAGGCGATCGGCAGATCTTTTCTCCTAAGAAACCCATGGCTGGGTTCAAGCTACTGACCTTCAGGGTAGCAGCTAAGCACTTATCCATCGTGCCACCAGGACTCCTTTAGTTACCTACTTGTATGTTTTTGCTGTTTTTCCAAAATGAACAATACTAGATATCTAAAAGCAAGAATAAAAATTGCCTGAGAGGTCTGTTGTTGTTTTACTTAAGTGCTGTCAAATCAGTTCTTACCCTTTATAGGATTTCCTAGGAGCAGCTAGTGAATTTGAACCACTGAGTTTGCGATTCAAATCGACCTTGTGGTCTAGTGCGCTACCCTGCAATGCCACAATAGGACTAAGAGGTCCATATAAGTAAAGTGCATAATCAGACTGCTGTTATTGTTAAGTGCCATTGAGTCAACTCCCACTCTCAGAGACCCCGTGATTCACAATCCAGTGCTGATCCTACAGCACCCCACCAGGTAAAAATTGTTGTTGTTAAATGCCATTCTGTCAGTTTCTGACTCAATGATTCTGTCTAGGGTGTCTTCAGAGTGACTAGCAAGGTTGAACCACCCACCTTGCAGTTCAAACTGACTTTGTGGTTCAAGGCATCGCCACACCCGGACTCCAGATAAAAGTATAGAGAGAAGGACTGGCTTTTTTTGTTGTTGTTGTTAACTTTTACAACTACATTCATATTCACAAGACTTGACACCATTAGGTCAGATTTATGCAGCACAATGTGAAGGGAGAGTAAGCAAGTAACTAATTAATCTATTCTATAAAGACAATGAAGAAAGGAAATGGATTACCCGAAGTCCCTTTGGTGCTGATAACATTCTTTGTGAGTAGACTGCTAATCTATGATTCAGTCTTTGCTTGACTTTACATTCTTTATATAACAAGAGTTTATTTTTATAATCACCAAATTAAGATTTGCAATCTCTTTCCTAGAGTTGGCTTGTAGATATTTTCTCCTATTCACAGTTTCTTACATGCATAGACTAAATAATTTACCCAAATACTGCATCAGTATAAACAGATTAAATACTTATATTTAGAATATAGAGGTTTTATGAAGTTTTGACAATGTTGAGTTTAGAGAAGTCTAAACATTCCACTCTAATGAGCAAGAAATTTTGCAGACTAAGCATTTGACCATCAAATGCAAAGTTGTTATCCACTGTCATTTAAGAATGCCTACAATGCTGGGAAAATAAAAACAAAACTAAACTAAAAAAAAACCCAAAACAAAACACTCTAATGAAAGAATAACCAGGAGTCCTGGTGTGGCGCTGTGGGTTAATGCGCCAGACTGCAAAGCCGTTTGATCTGCAAGGTCGGCATTTCAAGCTCACCAGCTGCTTCTTGGAAACCCTATACAGGGTCGCTATGAGTCAGAATCGATTCAATGGCACTTAACAACCACAACAAATAATCTGAAGGTACTCCACTGGATGACCCTGAAAGATAGTTTGGGATAGAATATCATAGCAAAAATATGAAGGAAACATGGTTAAGACTACCACAATATTTTTTTTAAACAGTTACTAGATGTTTTTGTGATTAAAAAGCCACTTTATTAAAAACAAAACAAAATCAAAAGCATTAAGATGGTGAATATTAATGATAGCCTTTGTCAAAGAGATTTGAAATTGGAACTACCTTTTAAGATGTGTAATCACTGATAATCCCACAGTTTGTCAGTTTGTCATACGGTGGTGTCTTGCATGTTATCCATTGTCATTTAAGAATGCTTACAATGCTGGTGTCTTACTGTAATGCTAGAAGTTATGCCACCAGTATTTTAAATACCAGCAGAGTCACCAAGGTGGACAGGTTTCAGCTGAGCTTCCGATAAGATAGACTAGGAAGAAGGAGAATGTGAACAGCTAGCCACTGAATAGCAGTGGGACATTGTCAGATACAGTGCCAAAGATGAAAACATATGACTAGCAGAATATTTTCAAATATAGTGCCAGAAGATGAGCCCTTCAAGTTGGAAGGTGCTCAAAATGAGACTGGACAAGTACTGCTTTCTAAACGGAGATTTGACCATAATGATATGAACGGAGCAAAGCTTTCAGGACCTTCATTGCTGATGGGGCACAACTTAAAATGAGGAGAAACAACTGCAAACATTCATTAATAATCAGAACATGGAAATTATAAAGTATAAATCTAGGAAAACGGAAAGTTACCAAAA
>NW_006408519.1:20333284-20335078 GCF_000296735.1 Chrysochloris asiatica | reverse complement strand
AAGGAAGACCAGTTATTCAAATTTAAAACACCAACCACTAAAGCCAGTGGTGATGAACTTGAAGATTTCTATCAAATTCCTCCGTCTGAAATTGTGCAAATACACAATCAAGATGCATTGATAATTAGCAATTAGGATCGAACCAAAGTGGAAGGATCAGTAGTTGGAAATTATAGCCTTGGTGATAGAAATGATACTGGTGATCATATGATAGAATTTTGAAAGATCAATGACTTCTTCATTGCAAATACCTTTTTTAAACAACATAAAATGTGGCTATACACATGAACTTCACCAGTTGGAATACACAGGAATCCAATCAACTACCTTTGTGGGAATAGATGGTGGAAAAGATCACTATCATCAGCAAAAACAGGACCAGAAGAAGACTATAGAACAGACTATCAATTGCTCATCTGCAAGTTCAGACTGATACTGAAGAAAATTAAACCAAGTCCATGAGAGCCAAAATATGGCCTTGGACATATCCCACCTGAATTTAGGCACCATATTTCATACATTATTCACTAATGATTGAAGACAAGAAGAGTTGTAAGATGACATCAAGAACATCATGCAGAAGAAAGGAAAACGGTCATTAAAAAAAAAGAAAATACAAAAATGTATGTCAGAAGAGACTCTGAAACTTGCTTTCGAGCATAGAAAAGCCTCCCTGTTTTCTCTACCACAAATTAATGTAAGAAAACTTGTGTTTCGACCAGAGGAAGGACTGTCTCCCTTATGTTCCCACACTTAGAAAAGGAGAAACATTTGTTGATTCTGCCCACTCCCTCCCCTTAATTTTGTTATGAAACTTTGTGTTTTATTCTCAGTCTACATGAGGTTATGTGTCTGTTAAGTGAAGGGAATCTGTAAAAAGTAAGGTATCTCATTGCTTGTAGATCAAAACCAAATCCTTAGGTCTCACATGGAGAACTATGGCCTAAATGTTTGGGACTTTCTGTTCTTCGTTTGATTAGAGTCGCTTTTTATTTTTTATTTTTCTTAAATAGAAGGCAGAGTACAACACAAGATAAACAGAAAAAAAAAAAAAAAAATCTGTAGGCTCTGAAGACATTTTTCCCATAGACTTCAAATCAAGGCCTATGTGTGTTCCTCCCCACACAGCTGAAGTCAATTTCACCCAGCTATGAGGAATTATATTCCTGTTACTGAGGACCACATCTCAAGCAACTTCCAGCCTCATTCTGTCATCTTTACATTTGCAATTGCTCCTGCAGTTTCTTACACTAATTGATCCGAGACATTGAATAGGCAGAACTTCTAACTTAACTGTCATTGTTTGATTTTTTTTTTTTTCCCTCAAAGTGCCTAATCCTTTATTTGCTCTTGACCACATGACTCCACTTGGGTTGATCTTAGATACTTCACTCAGTCGCATGCGCATTTATGCCTTTCTGATGTCTACCACAGAAAAGCATACTCAACATGTACTTATTGAATTGTTTTCATTTTATGTTTAAAGACAGTGCTACAAAATCCTAATCAACTATGTCTACTTTCTATGTTTCCTTTTTTTTTTTGCTGAAACAGAACCTGTTTGGATGCCTTGACACCCAGACAAAATGGATTTTATTCAAAAAAATTAACTGGATACTTACTATGTATGCCCTAGACCCAGAGTCTCTAAACTTTGTTGTTTGCTTACTCTTTAGTAAATACATTTTGTTGTTGTTGTTAGGTGCCATCGAGTTGGTACCGACTCATAGCAACCTTATGAACAGCAGAACGAAACACTGCCCAATCCTGGACCAACCTCACTACTGTTGCCAC
>NW_006408519.1:20307978-20322167 GCF_000296735.1 Chrysochloris asiatica | reverse complement strand
TCTTGTGAGTTTCCTCATAGTTTTAATGTTTCCATGTTCTTCTTGGATTTTCATTCTCTTGGTATGTTGTGACGTGTTAAGTTTCTTTGAGGTTGTCTTATAGTCCATTAACTTTTCTCTCAATTTACTGCAGTCTATTTTATCCTGTAATCGACCTGACCTTCTCACTATCTGGATCGATCATTTCTTTTTGATGCAGTGACTCTGTGTATTCCTTTCATCTTTTTTTGATGTTTCCTGCATCATTCAATATATTGCCCATAGGATCCTTCAGTATTTCAAGTTGAGGGTTGGATTTTTCCCTCAGCTCTTTCAACTTGAGAAATGCTGAAAGTATTCTTCCCTTTTGGTTTTCTAGTTCCAGATCTTTAACCATTTCATAGTAATACATTACTTTGTCTACTTGAGCTTCCCTTTGAAGTTTTCTGTTAAGCTCTTTACAATCTCATTTCTTCCATTTGCTTTAATATCTCTGTGCTGAGGGCAAGTTTCAGAGTCTATTCTGACATCAATTTTGGTCTTTTCTTTCATTCCTGCCTTCTTAGTGACCTTTTGCTTTCTTCCTGTAGGATGTTCTTGTTGTCTTCCCACAACTCTTCTGTGCTTCAGTCAATAGTTTCTAATGCACCAAATGTGTTATTAAGATGATCTCTAAATTTAGATTGGATATGTTTAAGGTCATATTTTGGCTCTCGTGGACTTGTTTAAATTTTCTTCAGCTTCAACCTAAACTTGCATGTGAACAATTGATGGTCCATTCCCCAGTCTACCCCACCCTGATTTCAACTGATGATATGGATTTCCCACCATCTCTTTCCACAGATATAGTCAATTTTTTTTACTGTATAATCCATCTGGTGAAGTCCATGTGTATAATTGTCTTTTATGTTGTGTAAAAAAATGAAGTAACTGTTTTTTTCTAAATTCTATGATGTGATCTGCAGCATTATTTCTATCACCAAGACCACAGTTTCCAACAATGGATCCTTTCTCTTTGCTTGCAATTTTTGCATTCCAATCACTAGTAATTACTAATATATCTTTATTGCATGCTTACTTAATTTCAGATTGAAGAAGTTGGTAGAATTCTTCAATTGCATCATGACTGGCTTTAGTGGTTGGTGCATAAATGTAAATAATAGTGGTATTAAATGGTCTTCCTTGTAGGGGTATGGATACTATGCTGTCACATACAGCATTGTACTTCAAGATTGATCTTGAAATGTTCTTTTGGATGATGAATTTGACACCATTCCTCTTCAATTTGTCATTTCTTATAGTAAACCAACTGAATATCAGATTCCAAATGGCCAATACCAATGCATTTCAGATAATTAATGCCTAGGATATAAGTGTTTATGTGTTCCATTTCATATTTGACAGGAAATGAATTAATTGTTCCAGGGGGCACCTGTACAGTTTCTTTCCAACCAAATGGTTTGCTCTTCAATATTTGCTTTATGGATTTCAAAGAAAGTTTATCAGTAAATGATCAAAGATTGTGATGAAAGACACCATCAGATTCAACAAACTCTCAATGGATATCAAAGACCACTGTGTATATTGACTTCTCAATAGTTTCAGAAGACCAGCAGGAATACAAAGTGTTATATAGGAATGGGCGAAGCTAAGACAATGGCTAGGGTCTTTGGATCCGCAATTGTTCTGTTGTATTTAGTTCAATAATTAAACAAAGTGGTTAAAGAACAGAGTTGAATAACTTCCTTGCTAGACAGATCATGAGTCTCGTGGCTGTTACTACTGGATCTGTAGACCTTGGCCAAATGTCTGTCTGGGTGGCTGTGCCCTGCCAATGTTACAAGTAATCAATCTGTCTTTACCATTTTGACAGGTTCACTGTTCTCTGCTTCCCTCTTATAGATCTCGTACTGATTAGGTCCTGTTTCTACACACACAAAAAGTCTCAATAATCCTTCAGGTTTCAGCCTGCTATGTGCACAGAAGGCATTATGACTTCTAATTTAATAACAGAGTAACATTTTCATACTAATCAGAGAGTTACTGACTCTAATTATCACACATTATTTCATGGGAAGAACAAAACACTCAAACAAATTTTAAAATAAGATGTTAGCAGGAATATGATACTGTATCATTCAGAGATGCTGGTCTTCTGAGAAAATAGTTGCATTCTGAATATTTAGATAGGATTTTCTTTTGGGCTTTAAACCAGAATTCAGTGCAAAGCTTTTCCAGTTTGAAGAAATATTCATTGAAATAGGTTCCCTTTTTCCATCTTTTTGAAATCAATGTTCTTAAGAAAACCACCTTAAAAAAAAAATATTTGCCAAATGTGGTTTATCCTCTAAATCATGTCTCTTTCACATTCCTGAGTCAAAGTGACTTTGTTATGATGACTCACCAGGTTTAGTAACTCCCATCATGCTAAGGATTAGCAAGTATACTACAAACAAAGGAAGTATAATAAAGTTTGATTAATAAATTGATCGACTTTGAGTGTCTTAGCTCTTCTTTCTTTCCTGTAGTGTAGTTTTGGAAAGTGAAAGGTGAAATCTTTTTCATGGACAATTTACCAAAAAAAAAAATTTTTAAATAAAGTTTAAAATGCAGGTGTTGAGTAAAGTTTTCCTTACATAACCATAGTCCTGATAACACATGATGACAAAATATTATTATGCAATCTAATTCTAGAAGAAGAATATTTTCCAATTAGTTTTGTTATTTTTCTTAATTGATAATATCTTAATACAACCTTTGAATTTTTTGTTTGTTTGTTTTTTGTTTTTTGAGAAACTAAAGTCCTTACAGATTTTTATCAATGGAACAATTTTTCACTCTCCAGAGCACATGAAACTTGTATTATTGCTAGTTGTTTCCGTTAAATGCTGTCAAATCGATTTTCACTCATAACAGGGTTTCTGAGGAACAGCTGATGGGTTTGAAATGCTGAACTTTCTGTTAGCAGTCCAGTGCCTATTCTACAACACCACTTTCTATAACACTGAATATTTAAGAGATTTTTTACTTTATTTTAACTGTATCACACTCCATGCAAAAGATGAAAAATGCTAACGATTCTCCTTTGATGATTATGATCTTAGTCCTAAATGCACAGTCAGTTTATAGATTGAAATGGAGGGTGCATTTCAGCCCTTCAAAAACTGCAGAAGGATTACTATTTCGATTTGTGTTCTCAAAAATCAGTCTTAATTTTTATGATGAGTTTTGATTGATTTTAGTTTTTAAAAAAGAAGATTCCATTTTAAAGTGATCAAAAAAGCCTACTTTCACTGACCTAAATTATCTCTTACAGACAATTTAAGTATAATTACTGATAATGAATATATTTTTAACATTAATTTTATAGTTTTAATCAGATACACACAGAAATCCTTAGAATCTAAATTCTAGAATTGGTTATGAGAAAAAAATATTATTTGTATAATATACTGTGTTACCCAGTGTGCCTTGAGACGAATCTCACTTAATATATGTCAAGAAAACCCTGGTGTGCAGTGGTCAAAGTGTTTAGCTGTTAACGAAAAGGTTGGCAATTGAAATCCCCCAGCCACTCTGTGGGAGAAAGATGTGACAATTTGCTTCTGTAAAAATTACAGCCTTGACAACCTAATGAGCCATTACCCTATCCTATAGGAGTCCTGGTGCGGTGCTGTGGAATAAAACACTGGATCACAGGTTGGTGTGAACCACAGGGACAAGGCTAACGGTTCAAACTCACCAGGCACTCCTTGGAAGCCTTATAAAAGGCTGCAATGAGTCAGAACCAATTGGAAGGCAGTTACCAACAGCAATAATAGGGTCGCTTGTGGCGCTGCGGATTAATGCGCCAGACAGCATAACCGTTTGAGTTGCAAGGTTGGCACTTCAAACTCATCAACTGCTTCGTGGAAACCTTATACAGGGTCATTGTGGGTCGGAACTGACTCAACGGCACTTAACAACTACAATCAATAAGGCGCTCTGGTAGCGTAGTGGTTATGAATTGGGCTGCGAACCACAAGATCAGCAATTCCAAACTACCAGCTGTTCCTAGGGAGAAAGATGAGACTTTCTGGTCCCGTAAAGACTTACAGCCTCTGAAACTCTGTACAGGGTCTCTATGAGTCGGAACAGACCCCACGGCACATAATCAGAACCACCAATCAGGAAAGGTGTTTGACAGGCTGTATTCTTTACTATACTTGTTGAATTTATTCAATCTGTATGCAAAGCAATTTGAGAACCTGGACTATTAAAGAAAAAGGTGGTATCAGGAATGGAGGAAGTCTCATTAACAACCTATGATATGCAGATGATACAATCATGCTTGCTGAAAGCAAAGAGGACATAAAATACTTACTGATGAAGATCGAAGACCACAGCCTTCAGTATGAGTTGCACCTCAATATAAAGACAACAAAAATCCTCACTACTGGATCAATAAATAACATCAAGGTATATGGAGAAGAGATTGAAGTTGTCAAACACTTAATTTTGCTCAAATCAACCATCAACACTCATGGAAGCAGCAGCTGAGAAATCAAACAATGCATTACATTAGACAAATGTGCTGTACAAGACCTTTTTAAGGTGTTCAAGAGCAAAGATGTCAGTTTGAGGGCTAAGATGCACCTACCCAAGTCATGGTATTTTCAATAACCTCACATGCATGTGAAAGTTGTACAGTGATTAAGGAAGACCATAGAAAACTTCATACATTTCCATTATGGTGTTAGAGGAGAATATTAAATGTACCATGGACTGCCAAAAAAAAAAAAAAAAACCAAGCAAATCAGTGTTGAAAGAAGTACAGGCAGAATGCTTCTTAGAAGCAAGAATGATCAGACTTCGTCTCTCATACGTTGGTCATATTGTCAGAAGGGACCAGTTCCTGGAGACATGATGCATGGCAAAGTCTAGGAGTGTCAGCAAAAGATTAGGAAGACCCCCAACAATATGGATTGGTATAGTGGCAGCAGCAATGGGCTCAAACGTAGGAACTATTGTGTGGTTGACGCTGGATCTGGCAGCGTTTTGTTCTGTTGTAAATAAGGTCACAATGAGTTGGTACTGACTCGATGGTACCTAACAGCCACATAGGATTGCTAAGTCAGAAATGACTCAGCAGCGACAGATTCGGGTTTTCATTTTTTGGTGAAATACTGATTTGGTTTCATCCAATACATTTTTATATGTTCTGTTTTTTTGTTGTTATTTAATTCAAAATATTTTTTATTTCTTGTGAGTTCTTCTTTGTTCTATGAATCATGTAATTGTATGTTGCTTATTATTAATAGTTAAGTCTTTCCTTTATATTCTATTATTGTTACTATTATTGATATTTACTTAATTCTACTCTGATAAAGGCGCTGTGGGTTAATGCACCAGACTGCAAAGCCATTTGAACTGCAAGGTTGGTGGGTCAAGCTCACCAGTCACTCCTCAGAAACCCTATACAGGGTTACTATGGGTAGGAACTGACTTGACAGTATTTAACAACAACAACTCTGATAAAAGTATATGTTCCATAGGATATCAATCCCTTAAAATTGATTGCTTCTTATTTATGGCTCTGAATGTGGTCTTGCAATCCATGTGTATATGTGTAGGTTGCTAGTTGTAAATTAGGACAAGTTGGTTGATTGTTGTTGTTGTTATGTGCCGTCGAGTCCGTTCCTACCCATAGCAACCCTGTACAGGGTTTCCGAGGCTGTAAATCTTTACGGGTGCAGAAAGTCTCATCTTTCTCCCGTGGAACAGCTGGTAGTTTCGAACTGCTGACCCTGAGGTTCGCAACCCAATTCGTAACCACTACTCTACCAGAGCTTTTTAGTTGATAGCATTGTTCAAATATTCTGTATCTTTACTAATTTTGTCTATTTGTTTTTTTTTTATTTTTTAACTACAAATATTATTTGCCATGATTGCAGATTTTTTTAGTTTTTCCTTTTGTAATTTCAGTTCACACTTTACTTATCATGAGACTACTTGAGGTTTAAGATCAACAGCTGTAGTCTTCATTATTGATTACAACTCAATGTAAAGAAAACAAAAAGTTCTCATAATTGGATCAATAAATAGCATCCTGATCAGCAGTCAAGAAACAAAATAATGTATTACATTGAGCAAATCTGCTGCAAAAGACTTCTTTAAAGTGTTGAAGAGCACAGATGTCACTTTGAACACTAAGGTGCACCTCACCCAAACTATGGTATTTTTAATTGCCTCAAATGCATGTGAAATCTCGACAATGAATAAGGAAGACCAAAGAATAATTGATGCAGTTGAATGATAGTGTGTGTTGACAAAGACTACTAAAAGTGCCATGGGCTGCCACAACAACAAACAAATCTGTCTGGAAAGAAGTACAACTAGAAATGAAGATAGCGAGACTTCATCTCACGTACATTGGACATAGTATCAGCAGGGATTAGTATCTGGAAAAGTACATCATGTTTAGTAAAATAGAGTATCCGTGAACATTGGTCTCAAACACCAAAGCTGTTGTAAGAATGATGCTGGATGTAGCTGTGTTTCTTCCTGTTCTTTGGGTTGCTATGTGTCCAACTGATTGTAGAGCACCTAACAACAACAAAGTTCTATTCTTGGGTTTTAAAATAGTTGTTATTATATTCATGATCATTTAATCCCTTCTTATTATAAATTGCCCGGCTATTCTTCCTGAGAAAGACGTGATGATCTCCTTCTGAAAAATCAGTCATTAAAAAACCAATGTAAAAAAAAACCAATTCAACTCGGACACACCTGGGATCACCATGAATTATTGCTGTTGTTGTTATGTGTCAGTGAGTCAGTACCAACTCATAGTGACTCTATGCACAACAGAACCAAACACTGCCCAGGCCTGAGCCAAGCTCACAATCTTTGCTATGCCTGAGCGCATTTCTGCTGCTACCATGCCAATCCATCTAACTGGAGGTCTTCCTTTTTTTTTTTTCTGACCCTCCACTTTACCAAACACGATATCCTTCTGCAGGGGCTGGTCCCTCCAGATAATATATCTAAAGTATGAGAGACTAAGTCTGGCCATCTTGGCTTTCAAGAAGCATTCCACCATGAATTAGAGTGGATTTTTTAAAAAAGAAACTGGTTCCTGCTTTTATTATTATAGTTACTCAGTTAATTCTAGTATTTTTTACTTTAAATTACTCCTCTTATTGATATTAATTATTGTTGTTGTTAAGTGCCATTGTGTCAACTCATAGCAACCCTATATAAGGTTTCTGAGGAGTAGCTGGTGGGTTTGAACCACTGTAGGATCAGCAGTCCAGTGCTGATCCTACAGTGCACACAAGGAGTCGTTGTTGTTGTTTGGTGCCATCGAGTCAGTACTGACTCATAGTGACCCTATGCACAACAGGACAAAACACTGCCCAGTCCTGGGCCAACCTCATAATTGTTGCCACGCTTGAGCCCACTGATGCTGCCACTTTGCCAATCCATCTCGTTAGGGGTCTTCCTCTTTTTCTCTGACCCTCCACCTTACCAAACATGATATCCTTCTCCAGCGACTAGTCCCTCCTGACAATATGTCTGAAGTATGAGAGATGAAGTTTAGCCATCCTGGCCTCCAAGGAGCACTCTGGCTGCACTTCTTCCAAAATAGATCTCTTGGTTCTTTTGGCAGCCCATGGCACTTTCAATATTCTCCTCCAACACTATAACTCAAAAGCATCAATTCTTCTAGGGTCTTCCTTATTTACTGTCCAGCTTTCACATGCACATGAGGTTATTGAAAATACCATGGCTTGGGTCAAGGGCACCTTAGTCTTCAAGCTGACCAGGAATCCTTGCAACATTATAATTTGATTCACACCACTACCAGCTTTTGGGCTACATTACATACATTTTAGTCCTAGATTTTATAATCCCTCAAAAACAATATTATTATATTTCTAATTTTAAATAATTAGTTAATGTTCTAATCATGTTTTTTAAAGGAGAGAATAATCTGCTATTTTTAACCAGATATTTATCACTTACACTGCTCCTTCTATGTTCCTTTAGATCCAAATTTACATTTGATTTGTTTTCTTTAACCTGAAGAACATTATTTTTCTATAGTGCCGTACTTAATAGTAACAATAACTCAGCTTTATTTTTCTCCCAAAATATTTTTATTTAAACTTCATTTTTGATAAACATTTTTGCTGGATATAGAATTCTTGTTGCACAGATTTTTTTGTAATTGTTGTCATTCAGCACTTTAAAATTGTCAGCTCATTATATTCTGCTTTCATTGTATCTAATGAAAAGTCACCTTCTTGTTGTTCCTCTGAGTATAATGTGCTTTCCCTTCTATTCCATTTCTCACCTGCATTCTTTGGTTGTTTTTAAAGATCTGTCCCTTATTTTTATCTTCAGTGGGAAAATTATACAAATGTGTATATCACTCATCATGGAGTCCTGGTATGATGCAATGGACTAATGTGCTAGACTGCAAGGTTAGTGGTTCAGGTTCACCAGCAGCTCCTCAGAAACCCTATACAGGGTCACTATGGGTCAGAACCAACTTGACAGCACTTAACAACAACAACCACAACAATGACTCATCATACTAACCTTAGTTCAAGGTCAAATCTTTTCTAGTTTCTATCAACTAAAGATCATGTGGGCTTAGGATCACTCTCTCCAATGTAGTTAAGCAGTTCTATTAGTAGTTTTATTATTTCCAGAGATTTTAATTATTATCTCTGTGAAGACTAGTATAATGTAAGCTAGTTCAGCATTACCTTAAGCCTCAATGAGTTATTATAGTTCTGTATTTTTTCCATAATATTTCTACATAGCTTCATCTTGTTTTCTGAAATTTATTTCCATTTCATTTATTATATCTTATATAATAGGAGAACAATATGTAAAAGGTAAGGCAACTTTACCAAACTGAATGGACAATTGTTGAAGAGGTTAGAAATAGAACTTTTGAAATGGAAAGTCTGACCAAGTTCCCCTGTCCCAGGCATTTTGCTCATGCAATACTTTCTGTTATCCCTATTTACTTTTTTAATCCTGGTCATCCTTCATATCTCATTTTAAGTTTCATCTTCTAACTTAAATTAAGTCTGAATCTATTATTCTTTTCAATGGAATCATGTTCTTTTAAATTTATGACTCTATTACTATGAATCCCTTGATATTTGCATATACAGGTATGTTGATTTTAGATATACCACCCCTTTGAGGTTGTAAGAAAGAAGGAAAAACGTCAGTTTACTCACTTTGAAGCTACTCCAGTGATTAGAATTAATGATGCATTTGTCTTAGTTCTCCAGTAAGAAATACCACACATGGATAGCTTTAACAAGCTGATATTTATTCTCACAGTTTAGGAGGTTTGTTATTGTTGTTGTTAGGTGCCATTGAGTTGAAACCTACTCATAGTGACCCTATGCACAACAGAACAAAATACTGCTCAGTTTTGGGACCAACCTCACAATTGTTGCTTCACCTGAGCCTAGTGCTGCTAACACTGAGAAAATCCATCTTGTTGAGGGTCTTCCTCTTTTTCTATCTGACCCCTGTCACTTCTTCCATTTACTTTAGCATCTCTATGCTGGAAAGCAAGTTTCAGAGTCCCTTCTAACATCCATTGTGGTCTTTTCCTTCTTTCTTGTTTTCTTAATGACCTTTTGCTTTCTTCCTATATGATGTTCTTGATGTCATCACACAACTTTTCTGATCTTCAGTCTTTAGTGTCTAATACATCAAATAGGTTCTTCGGATGATCTCTAAAGACAGGTGGGATATGCTTAAAATCATATTTTGGCTCTCGTGGACTTGTTTTCATTTTCTTCAGCTTCAGCCTGAATTTACATATGAACACTTGATGGTCTGTCTGTTCCAGTCTGCCCCTGGTCTTGCTTTGGCTGATGATATGGAGCTTTTCCACCATCTCTTTCCACAAATGTAGTCAATTTCTGTGCATTCCATCTGGTGAGGTCCATGTGTATAGTTGTCTTTTATGTTGTTTTAAAAAGTATTTGCATTAGTCTTGAAAATTGTATCATGCGATCTCCAAATGTAGAGAATGGTCTGTATGGAATAGTATTCTCTCTTTGTTGGCTTTGGGGAAAAGTCTTTCTCTCTTTTCAGCATCTGTAGGCCCAACAATCTTTGGAATCTCCAAGTTAACTTGGCATCAATGTTCCCGTGATGTAGAATCATCACAGTGCAGGAATCTCATGTCCAAAAGACCCACTCTATTCCTGACTCTTCTTTCTTATGGGCAATAGGTCCTCCTTGCTCTGTTCTCCCTCCTTGTTAGGATGTAAGACGAAAGATGTTCCATGCCACACCCCTGGGAAACTCCCTTACATCAGATCACGGTTGTGATGGGATTAATGTATTGTTGTTGTTATAGTTAAGTGCTGTTAAATTGGTTCCAACTCATATGTATCCTCTTTAGGGTTTCCAAGAAGCAGCTGGTGGGTTTCAACCACTGACCTTGAAGTTCAAACCAACTTTGTGGTCCAGTGCTTATCTTACACACCACACCAGGACTCAAAACTGTGTAGCAGTGTGTGACTCCTTAATCTTCTTAATTGCTTTTCAAATCATATCTCATCATGGGAAATTGACACATAACTGTCAAACCACTGAGAATCATGCCCCAACCAAGTTGACACATATGTTGAGGGGACACCATTCAATCTATGACAGTACTAAGGAGAGATTCATTGATTAAATGACTAGTTCAGCATTCTTTCTTCTATCATATTATTTGTATAGCAAATATCAGGATTGAGAACTGATTCACAGCACACTTTAATAGTGGAAGAAAATAGCCAGGAGATTTGAATTTATTTTCAGATTACTTAAGGAGCATAGAATATTAGTTTTTACTTCTAGAATTGTTGTTGTTAAGTGCCATCAAGTTGGTTCCTACTCATAGTGACCATGCATTGAGTTTCTGAGGAGCAGCTGGTGAGTGTGAACTGCTGACCTTGCAGTTCAAACTTACCTGGAGGTCAAGTGCTTATCCTATGGTGCCACATAAAAATTCATTTCTCTAAATCATTTGGAGAGATATTAAGAAAGAACTAACTTAGTCCAGAGAAGAACATAAGAAATCTATGCTTATTTTTCAGATTTGAAACTCCTCACTTAAGCAGTTGTAGGACATAGTAAAATTCAATTCAATTAATTATAATACATAAAATCTAGTAATTAGTATAAATTATTGTCCAAGAACACAAGTTTCAATTCAATCAAGTAGCCACAACTTATATAAAAAAATTCTCTATTAGCAAATTTCCACTGAAAAGAATTCCCAGAAATTGATATGGTGAAAATTTTAGATGTTATGATAAAAAATAAACTTTCAACTTTTGCGTATTGGGCAAAAATGAAACAAAGTCCTAAAATCGTGGATGACTTCAGCAGGTCAGGGATAGGTAACAATTGGAGAAGGCAAATCTAGGTGTGTGGCACTTTAGGACCAACACTGGACTGCTAGTCACAAGGTCAGTGATTCAAATACACTGAATCTTTCTCTAAACCCTATACGGGGTTGTTATGACTTGAAACCCACTTGACAGTATTTAACAACAACAGTACTCTTGGTGAGGCTAGTGTGGTGTCTCTAAAGGCTAAGCACTGGATTGTGAACTACAAGATCAGTGGTTTGAGCCCACAGCCACCCATCAAGAGAAATATTAGGCTTTCTTCTCTGGCAAAAGATATATAGTCTTGGAAAACCTGCACAGGGTCACTCTGAGTTGAAATAAACTTGACGGCACTTAACAACAACTCTAGCGAAGTAAATTGAAGAGATTAATAGTTGAGCCAAATCTTGAATGATGAGAAGGAGCTGGCCTTATGAAGCTCTTTTGGAAGCTTTCCTAGGTAGAAGGAAAAGCTTAAAGACCTGGATTGAATTGTGTCCCCCACTGAACATGTGTTATAAATCCTAACCTCTATGACTATGGTTGTAATCCCATTTGGGAATAAGTTTTCTGTTACATTAATGAGGCACCATTAGTGAAGGGTGAGATAAAGAAAGAAACAAAGGGGAAAAAAAGAACATAGTTCTATTTTAAAATAAAGAAAAATAAGATGTAGGCAGAATCAAGATAATTCAAGCAACAGTTAGGGCTTTGGCTATTATTGTAAAAGTAATAACAGTAGAACACAGCTAATCTAAAACAAGGGGGATAATTCCACTCGAGTTGGCTGATATGACCTCTGCATGGACAAAGTAGACAAACATCTTTTGAATATTGTGGAAATAACTGGAAGACTCTAAGTCAAAAAGTTTTAAAATAAAATTTATAATTACTAACTACCATATACTTGTCATTTTATAATTTATTAAGTACCTTTATCTATACATGCTCATCTATTTCTTACTTCCTTAGGGGTTGACATTTATTTCAAAGGGCAGCTTGAGAAGACAAAGTCAGGTATTACAATGAAATATGCAAATACCTGGAATTAGAAAACCAAAAGTAGAAGAACACGTTCAACATTTCTGATGCTGGAAGAACTGAAGAAAAAAATTCAAACCTTGACTTGAAATATTAAAGGATTCTATGGGCAAGTAGGAGGCCTAGTATGGCACTGTGGGATAAGGCACTAGACCACAGGTGGGTTCAAATCATAAGGTTGGTAGTTCAAACTCACCAGTCACTCATTGGAAACCCTATTTGGACCACTATGAGTTGGAACCAACTTGATGACACTTAACAATAACAACACAGGAAAATATTGAATGGTGCAGAAAGCATAAAAAGAAGATGGAAGGAATACACAGAGTCATTGTACCAAAAGAAATAGTCAATGTTCAACCATTTAAAGAGGTACCATATGATCAAGAGCCAGTGGTGCTGAAGGAAGAAGTCCAAAATGCACTGAAGATATTGGAAAAGAATAAAGCTTCGGGAACTGGTGGGATACAAACTGAAATCTTTCAACAAACTAATGCAACCCTAGAGGCACTCATCCAACTATGCCAAGAAATTTGGAAGGCAACAACCTGGCCAAATGATTGGAAGAGATCCATATTTGTGTCTATTCCAAAGAAAGTTGACCCAACAGAATGCAGAAATCATCGGACAATATCGTGCATATCACATGCAAGTAAAATTTTAGTATAGATAATTCAAAAATTACTGCAACCATATATTGACAAGGAACTGTCAGAGGTTCAAGCTGGATTCAGATGAGGATGTGGAACCAGATATATGGTTGGTGATGTCAGATGGATGTTGGCTGAAAGAAGAGAATATCAGAAAGGTGGTTACTCATGCTTTATGATCATGCAAAGGTTTTTGATTCTGTGGAGCATGGCAAGCTAACATTGTGAAGAATGGGTATTCCAGAGCACTTAATTGTATTCATGAGGAACCTATACATAGACTTAAAGGCAGTTGTTTGAACAGAACAAGATAATGCTGAATGGTTTTCAATGAGGGTTTAAATGGCTTAAAGTCAGGAGTGCAAGGGTTGTATTCTTTCACCATACTTATTCCACCTGTATGCAGAACAAATAATCTGAGAAGATGTATTATATGAAGAAGAATTTGGTATCATGAATGGAGGAAGATTTATTAATGACTTGCAATATACAGATGATACAACAACCTTGCTTGCTGAAAGCAAAGAGGACTAGAAATACTTTCTGATGATGATCAAAGACCACAGCCTTCAGTAAGAGTTGCACTTCAATTCAAAGAAAATACAAATCCTCACCACTGGATCAATAAATAACATCATGATAAGTGGAGAAACGTTTGAAGCTGTCAAAAATTTCATTTTGCTTGCATCCACTATCAATGGTCATGCAAGAGGCAGTCAAGAAATCAAATGGTATATTTCATTAGGCAAGCCATTGGAGAAGAGTATAGTGTTGGACTGTCTGTCGAACAAACAAATCTGTGCTGGAAAAAGTACAACCAAAATGGTCCTTAGAAGCCAGGATGATGAGACTTTGTCTCGCCTACTTCGTGCATATTGTCAGTAGGTAACCAATACCTGGAGAAGGACATCATACACAGAAAAGGGGAGAGAGTAGATATAGATATATAGATCTGAAGTCCTGGTATGGCCTGTAGGATGAACACTGGAGGTGAGTTTGAACTACAAGGTTTGTCCTTCAAACCACCAGCTACTCCTCAGGAACTTTTGTACTACATTCATGGACATTGTACCTGAGGAGACTCAGTTCAGGGCAGGGATCTCTTTAATTC
>NW_006408519.1:20297133-20303241 GCF_000296735.1 Chrysochloris asiatica | reverse complement strand
TGATTTGTTGAATGTAAAACTGATGATATGCCCTGTAAACTTTCACTCAATCCACAATAAAAACCTTAAAAAAATAAATAAATAAAATAAAATAAAAGATTGGTTTTGATGATGACTAGCCAGACCTCCGAGGACTCAGGTCATAACGTGAGCCATACTGAGGGTGTTGCAGCCCAGTTAAGCAGGAATGTCTCGAGTGTATTTGAGAATTGCATAAAAGATGTGTGAGTATGAGTGAAGGAGAAGTCATTCAGCTTGGGCACCCATCCCTCCTAAAGGAAGGAGGAACCAGAGTATCATAAACAATTTAGATAGAAGGGTTGCACAGTGATGTAGAAATCTCATAATTAGATAGGGTGGTGGTTTTTTTCCCCAAATGCAACATGATTGACACCTGTTTACATTGCCTTTCAATAATACTGGCCTTTGTTTCCTGGGGCAAATTTTGGGAGCGTGCTTATCATGACTTGAAAAAAGTGAATTGTTAGGAAGAAAACATTTAATTGAAGAGTTTAGGGGTTTTTTTTGTTTTGGTTTGTTTTTTCTTTTCTCTAGATTTAAGGAATGAAATTAGCTGGATTTTTTTTTTCTCTAGGTGAGGCATGCTTTTCATGATAGATAAGTGATTAAATGATGCATATTAATGGACACAGTGGCAAGCTTCCTGGTTTTGTCAATAAATATTTTCTTAAATGTGCATTTATTTTTAATCACTTGGATAAATGTTCATTAACAGACTGTTGACAGTTAAAATCTTATTTCCAAAAAAGTATCAACAGTTGAAGGTAAATCATGATAGCAACATCAGGCTCTTTCCCTTTTATGACTGGTTTTTCAAGTAGAAATCCAAATGTAATATCTTAAGTATCAAAGTATGTAATTAATGTTGCTGTTGTTGTTGTTAAGAACCATCAAGTCAGTTTTGATTCATAATGACCTTGTGTAGGGTTTCCTAGGAGAGAACGGTGGGTTTGAACCACCGAACTTCTAGTTCAAACTGACCTTCTGGTCTAGTGCATAACCCTGCTGCACCACACCAGGATTCCACATATAATTAATAATTATATACATAGTGGTGGTGTGCCATGGAGTCAGTTCCAACTCATAGTGACCCTGTATAGAATTTCCAAGGCTGTAAATCTTGGAAAGCTTCATCTTTCTCCCGTGGGACAGCTGTTAGTTTCAAACTGCTGGCCTTGAGGTTAGCAGTCTGGCTCACAAATACTACACTACTAGAGTTCCATATACACACACACCCATATATATATGCATATATATAGTTATTATTGTTAAGTGTTGTTGAGCTGGTTCTGACTCATAGCAACCCTGTATAGGGTTTCAGAGGAGCATCTGGTGGGTTTGAGCTGCCAATCTTGTGGTTCCCATCTAGTGGTGATACTACAGCATCACTTCAGGAGTCTCTCTCTCCCTCTGTCTATGTATATAAAATGTCCTTTTTTGGTGTCATGTAATGGGGAAAAATAGATTTTTGTTTAAGAAATTAACAGAGATTATTGAAGTTCCAAACCAGTTGCTGTGGAGTTGATAACAACTCAGATGACCCTATGTGTGTCAAACTAGAACTGTACTCCATAGGATTTTCGATGACAATTTTTCCAGAAGTAGATCACCAGATCTTTCTTGCAAGGTGTCTCTGGGTTCATTGGAACTTCTGAAATTTTAATTAGCAGCATAGCCATTAGCTATTTACACTACCCATGGAACTCCAGAGAACTTTCAAGACAGGGAGAAATCATGTTATTTAATAAGATAGTGGAGAACAGTGGAGAGATTCTTGGAAGACCAGAAGATTGGTGCTCTAGGAACTTGGCTAGAGAGGGAAGAGAAGGAAGGTGGATGGGAGGAGATTGAGAGCAGAAAGGAGAGGAGAGCATAAGCATGAGAGAGAGGCCAGTCTTTACTGGAGAGTGACTAACTAACTATATTTCTTTCTCTACTGTTTGTCTCCTATGTATGTAATGTAACTATTAAGAGCAAGGCTATATTATAGATTTTCTAGGTTGGAAATCTGGCTTTTATTTAATCTCTCTATAGCTAAATTTTCACATCAATAAAATGTTATTTAATAATTATATGTAATCTACATGGGTATTTTCCAGATTGAATGAATTCATAGGTGCAAAGCACTTACCAATGCCAAGCACATAGAAAACACTGAAATAATTTTAGTTTAATTATTTTTATTATTGTTTTCCTGTCAAAGAAACCCCAAATCAAAAAATCTGTTCTCAAAAAATCAAAACTTATTCTCAAAAAAGATTTCACAAACAAATCCACATGAGATGTTAGTGACTAAACATATTTGGTGGCTAGCCATTTAGCTAGAGAAAATCACGTAAGCAAAAGTAAAGCTTCTTCACTTACATTTGTTATCAGGTGGGCTGCTCTTAAGACCAGGGAGTGCTATGGCTCCATCAGATAAGCTCTGGACTGCTAACCAAAAGGTCATTGATTTGAGCCCACTCTGTAGGAGAACGATGAGACTTTCTACTCTTGAAATGATTACAGGTTCACAGAAAGTTACAAAAAAATTATCCAGGGAGGACTTGTGCACGATTCACTGAGTTTCTTCCAATGGTATCATCTTGTATAACTAGGCTGTAGTTGTTAGGTGCTCTGAGTAAATTCCAACTCACAGGGACCCCATGTACAACAGAATGAAACATTGCTTGGTCTGAGTCATCTTACATTTATTCCTACGTTTGAAACCATTGTAGCCTCCACTGTGTCAATTCATCTCATTGAGGATCTTCCTCTTTTTTACTGTCCCTCTATGGGCAGTGTTTAATTCTGCTGTGCATAATGTTGCTATGAGTTGATACCGACTTGATGGCACCTAATACCAACAACTACTTTACCAAGCTTGATGTTCTTTTTCTTGATAATATATTATAAAGTACATAAGGCAAAGTCTCACCATCTTTGATGCTAAGGAGCATTCTGACTTCTTCCAAGACAGATTTATTGTTTCTTCTAGTAGCTCATTGATATAGTCAATATTTTTCATCAGCATCCTAATTTAAAGGTATCAATTCTTCTTTGGTCTTCCTTATTCGTTGTCCAGCTTTACAATGCATATGAGGTCACTGAAATTACCATGGCTTGAGTCAGGCACGCCTTAGTCCTCACAGTGACATCTATGCTTTTTAACAGTTCAAGAAGATCTCGTGTAGAAGATTTTCCCAGTGGAGTATGTTGTTTCATTTCCTGACTGTTGCTGCCAATTATGGATTCAAGTCAATGAAATACTTAACTACTTCAATTTTTTCTCTTTTGATCATGATTTTGTTTGTTGGTCCAGTTGTGAAGAGTTTTGTTTTCTTTATGTTGTGATGTAGCCCATATTGAAGACTGTAGTCTTTGATCTTCGACCTCTTTGCTTTCAGCAACTGAGGTTATATCCTCTACTTATCACAGCTTGCAGAGTGGGTTGCCTCCAGGCACTTAATTGGGGGTGGGGAGTAGGTTTTCATGGAGCTAGAGCTGAGTGCCCTCAAGTTAAGGCTTCTTATAGCGGAATGGAGTACCATTTGGGCATTTAACATTGTTAAGTGCTGTTGAATCAGTTCCAACTTTTAGTGGCCAGAGCAGGGCAGAGACTAGGTCAAGGGCCTGAGGGCCAGAAAGAATGCTATGCTTGTGGACATGGCAGAGGAGAGGCTGTGAAATATTCTTTTTAATAATGAATTCAATGCCATTCTTTTTCAAGTGGCCATTCCCAACATAGTAAATCATATGATTGTCTGATTCAAATGGCCAATAATAGACCGTTTCAGCCCACTAATGTCTAGGATATTGATCTTTATGCCTTCCATTTTATTTTTTGATGCCTTCCAATTTCCCTAGATTCATATTTTGTACATCCTGTGCTCCAATTATTAATAAATGCTTGCCTCTGTTTATTCTAATTTTGAGTCATGTCACATCAACAAATGAAGGTCCTGAATGGTTTATCCCATCGATGTCATTAAGGCCAAACTTACTTTGAGGAAGCAGCTCTTCCCCAGTTGTATTTTGAGTATTTCCTCCTCAGAGAGAGGGGTTCATCTCTGCCATTATATCAGACAATGTTCCTCTGCTATTCAAAAAGCTTTCAGTGGCAAATTTTTCAGAAGTGGACCACCGCTTCATTCTTCCTATTTTGTTTCAGTCTGGAAGCTCTGCTGAAAACTGCTCACCATGAGTGACCCTGCAGGTATTTGACATACTGATGGCATAACTTCAGTAATACAACATGCAAGTCATCACAGTATGACAAACTGACTTACAAGAAGTGCTGGTGCACAACTATATTACATATCAAAACCAGGAAATTGACATTGGTAGGGTCTGTAGAATTTATTCAAATTTCATCAAATTTTTCATGACCCATGAGTATGTGTGTACGCTACTGCTGCTCTGTGCCATACAGTTGGTTTTGACTCATAGCCACCCTGTGGGTTTTCCGAGGTGTTAAGTCTTACAGAAGCAGAAAGCCTCATCTTTCTCCTATGGTTGTTGTTGTTGTTAAGTGCCGTTGAGTCGGTTCCGACCCATAGGGACCCTGCATAGGGTTTCCGAGGAGCAGCTGGTGAGCTTGAACTGCCAACCTGGCAGTTCAAACGGCTTTGCAGTCTGCTGCATTAACCCCCAGCACCACACCAGGGCTCCTCCTATGGTGCAGCTGGTGAATTCAAATTGCTAACCTTATAATTAGCAGACCAAGGCATAACCCACTCGGCCACCAGACCTCCTGTGTGTCTTTTCTTGTAATCAGCAACATATCAAGGGTCAGAGCTGCAGTTAGACCACCCCTCTCTTATCTTATCTCTAACCCTTCACAACTGGTAATCTGTTCTTCATCTCAATAATTTTGTTATTTGAAAAATACTATATAAATATAATCAGGCAGTATATAATCTTTTGATATTGTTTTTAAATTATTTTTCTGTACAGTATGATTCCCAAGATGTTTATTCAAGCTGTGGAAACTTGTTAGTTTGTTCTTTTTTATTGCTGGATAATATTCCATGGTATGGATGAAACACCATTTATTTGTCTGGTCACCCACTGACGGACATTTGGGATATTTTTTGTTAGGAGATATTAAGAAGAAGGGTGCTATGAACATTTGTATACCAATTTTGTGTGCATATAAGTCTTTCTTTCTCTGGGAAAAATTCAATTCTATAGTTGCTGAGTCTTATGTTAGTTGCATGTTTAGGTTTGTAAGAAATTGCCTGAATGTTTTCCAGGATAGTTGTGCCATTTTACATTCATACCAGCAATGTGCGGGTGATCAGTGATCCAGTTGTCCTAGCACCCATGCCAACATTTGGTGTTATCACTGGTTTTTTATTATTATTATTATCATTTTAGTCCTTTGGATAAGTATAGCGTGATATCTCATTGTGGTTTTAATTTGCATTTTTCTCATGGCTAATGACGTTGAACATCTTTTCATGTGTTTGTTTGCCATCTGTATATCTTTACTGGTGGAATGTCTTTTGTTCCCTCCACACCCCTCTCATTTTCTAAATGGACAGTTTGGTTTCTTTTCAGAGTTCCTTGTGTATCCAAGAAAGAGGACCATTTTTTGATGTGTGGTTTTAAACTATCTTTTCCAATCTGTAGCTTTTTTTTTTTTTTTTCTTCCACTTCCCAGGCCTTTTGCAAAGCAAAAGACTTAAATTTTTTGATGAAATCTCCCTTATAATTTTTTCCTTCTATGGGTCAAACTATTTGTAACAAGTTTTAAAACTCTTTGTTTAGCCCTAGGTCCTAAGAAGTAGTCCTGTTGGTGTTGTGTGTTAGGCACTGGGCTGCTAACTGCAAGGCTGGTGCGTCAGATCTACCTGCTGCTTCAGAGGAGAAAGATGATGCTGTCTAATCTTGTAAAGACCTACAATCTTGGAAACCCTATATGGCCGCTATGAGTTGGACTTGACTCAGTTGTAGTGGGTTGGTTGGTTTGGGGTTAGATTTCAAAGGTTTTCTCTACCATTGTTTTTTAATGTATAATTTTACATTTACGTCTGATCCAATTTGAGTGAATTTTTGTATAAGGTGTGAAATTTAAATCAACATTCATTTTTATTGGCCTATAGA
>NW_006408519.1:20295742-20297033 GCF_000296735.1 Chrysochloris asiatica | reverse complement strand
TATCTATCTATCTATCTATCAATCAATCAATCTGTCTACATCATCTTGTTCTTGAGTCCCCAAGTTCTATTTCTAATTTAAGATAATTTAATTACTTCACGTTTCATTCAGTCACTTGTAGTTTAATCTAGTATTTTGAGATATGTGGCTTTTCAGGGCTTCTTTCTTCTCCTATTCCATGTAGTATCAGACTCTTGCAAAACTAACATAGAATTTGGTCTTTGAGCGGCTACTTTTTTTCCCTGCCATATCTACTGATGATGACCTAAGTCTGTTGTCTTTGCATGAGCAATACAAGGCTCTGGAAGCCTGCCTACTCTTCTGGTTTACTGCACTAACCCTGCAGATATTGTGAGATCTATCCCATCCCTTCTCATGGTCCCTGCAGATATTGTGAGATCTGCCCCCATCCCTTCTCATGGTGAATGTTCGCTCTGTAATCCTCTGCTACAGGGCTACTAGTGACTGATAGTCCTTCAAGGAGCTTCAGGCCAATATGCCCAGTTTATATCCAAATTCCCTGCAGGAACTTCTGCACTACCTTTATGCACATTATACCTGAAGAGACTCAACTCAGGGAAAGGAGGATCTCTCTTAATTCCTAACTCTTTCTCTTACAACTGTGCTTACTCATCTTTTTTTGTGTGTGTGGGAAATTGCTGTTGATACCACATCAGGCTAACCTGATTTTGACTTTGTGTTTATCTTATTTTTAACTTTTTATTGTAATTTGAATGGAATTTTACAGAGTAAATTGGTTTTCAATTCAACAATTCAGATATGTTTTGTTTTTGTGACATTGATTGCAGTCTTTGCCTTGCTTTTAAGTGCTCTGAAGATAGTTGTTAATAAAGCATAATGCTCAAGGCAGACTTTTTTTTTTTTTTACTAGTTAAGCCAGACTAAGTTTTGGTTTTAAGAAGACTCCAGGGATTTATTTTGGTTTTAGGTTTAAAGATGATTTATTTAATAATTTCAGGATCAAACTGACATGAGTCAATTGAAAGATGAAATAGGACCATTAAGGGACAGTAAGGAACAACTCAGAAAAGGAGGATGAGAATGATCCCCCAACTAGAAGAGTATAATCAATGGCACTGAAGTGTACATGTAGAAAGTGTTGAATTGGTGTAGGTTTTGCATATTCTTAATAACAATATAAACAAAATATTTTTTTAAGAAAGAAAAAGTCAGAAAACTCTCAGAAGAGACAAATTTAGTGTTTGTCACTTCTGAAGGATGAACTTGAGTGAGGAAGAGTTTTATTTTAATTCCAACCAAGATTGGTTTT
>NW_006408519.1:20292088-20293889 GCF_000296735.1 Chrysochloris asiatica | reverse complement strand
AGTTCAAATAACTTTGCAATCTGACGCATTAACCCACAACACCACACCAGAATTTCTCCTTGTTAATATAGGGGATGCCAATTAAATACTGTTTTACATCCATTTTCCTTCCCTATGTTATGTATCTTTCTGTATAAACCATAGTCACTCTGGATTTTTGAGTCTTCTAATTTCATCCAAAAGTATCAATAGGTCATCTGTCTGCCAGCCATTATGGTTCTGTGGTTTCTCTACTGTATGTTCATCAGATGCTACTTACCCTATTTATTCCCTTGTCATCTGTCCGTGACACCTCTAATTTTAGATAGAAATTAATTTACATTTCCCACAAACCTGATATTTGTCTCACTTCGCTTATAAATTATTTACACTGCAAAGGCTGAATCATGAAACTGAAGCTAAAAATAATTTTATTTTCATGTGATGATGTCTTAAATGATGCATAGATCATATTTTTTCCCATATATATATATTTTTTTTTTCTCTATCACTTTGCCTTTGACCATGTGTCCCTGGTGTTGGTGTATAATTGGAGATAGTAGGACAGTCTTCTCTTCTTCACAGTTATTATATTATGTGTTATATCTACCAGTTATGATGTTTTTTTCTCAGTTCAACAAAGAGTCATTAAATGATTTACTTGGGGCCAGTAACTTTGGTAAACTCAGCCAGGGATATATCAAATAAAGGCAAAACTCCATGCACTCTACAGCTTTTCTGTAGGTTGTTGTTGTTGTTGTTGTTAAGTGCCGTCGAGTCGGTTCCGACCCATAGCGACCCTGTACAGGGTTTCCGAGGGTGTAAATCTTTACAGGAGTAGAAAGCCTCATCTTTCTCCCGCGGAGCGGCTGGTAGTTTCGAACCGCTGACCTTAAGGTTCGCAGCCCGATTCGTAACCACTATGCTACCAGAGCTCCTTCTGTAGGTAAGTGTAGAAAAATAAGTTTACTCTATTACACAAAGCCAAATTCATTCAGTGCATCAGGAGAAAGCTATGAGCTCTTCTTCTGGGAATTAGGGAGATTTCATGAAGGTGAGATGGGTTTACCACCCGTATGTCTTGGCTTGGCTGCCTAGTTCTCCTTCAAAAACAAAAAACCAAACCTGTTGCTGTTGAGTCAATACCAACTCACAGTGACTCCATGTGCTGTAGAAGAGAACCACCCCATAGGAACTTCTTATATGTAATCTTTATGGAAGCAAATCCCCAGGACTTTCACCCATAGAGCATCTGCGTGGATTTCAATTGGCACACTTTCAGTTAGTTTTATTGTTATTGCTAAGTGCTGTGGAATATGTTCCAACTCATAACATTCCAGTATTGTGTTTCTGAGGAGCAGCCGGTGGGTTTGAACCTTGCAGTTCAAACTGACCTTCGGTCCAGAGGTTCTGGTCCCTTGTCTTAGAAAACTCATCTATAGGTAGGTACCTAAACCAAGCTGGGAAATTAGAAACTCTTCAAATTTGTGGAGTTTTGAACTGAGAAGCAGAGACTGAGAACTATTTGAAGCAGAGCCCGATTATCATGTAATTGTTTAAGTGCTTGGGCTCTTATGACCAGTTTGAGTCTAGTATTTTGTTCAATCACTTCTCTTTTTTTTATTTTTAAGTTTTTATTGTGAACTGAGTGATAGTTTACATGAGAGAACATTGGTTTTACACCATTGTTTTCTTGCAATAATTGCAATCTCCTCCACGCACCATCATTCATCAATATTTGTTTCTGTTCCCTCTGTTTGTTTGTTTTGGGGGGATGTACACAAAAACACTCTGGAATATGTAATCATTTAAACAACCAAAG
>NW_006408519.1:20281708-20291988 GCF_000296735.1 Chrysochloris asiatica | reverse complement strand
TTTAAATCAACATTCATTTTTATTGGCCTATAGAGAGCTCCTTTACGTAATAAAAATCTTTTAGCTATTCTACATCATTTAAGTTTACATATAAATCACAGAGTAAGCTTGTCAGTATCTACAATAGCCTTTTTGAATCAGTATCAAGTGATTGGACCAATGGTTGGACCCAGGTAACCTGACTCAAAACATATGCCGTCAACTGTCAACAACTTTCTCTCCACATCATAATATTCCCAAGGACTAAGTGAATGACAAGTGTCCTCACTGTAGAGTTGAATGCTCAGTGGCAGATAAAGGATATGAGGAGTGTTCTAAATCTGCAATTAATGGTATGTTTGCTATTGTTGCTAAGAACCTTGGAGTTGGTTTTGACTCATAGTGACCCAGTATAAGGTTTCTGAGCTGTAAATCTTTTCTGGAGCAGAAAGCCTTCTCTTTCTTCCATGGAGTGGCTGGTTTGCTCTACTCTCTTCCTTGTGGTTTGAAGTCCAATACTTATCCTACAGAGCCACCATGTTCCCTCATGTGATGTTATATCTCCTATATTCATAAACTATCAAGAATAACATTTCCCCTTACCAGTTGCAGGACAATTTTAATCAATTCAAAATTCTGCTTTAAGCACTTCATTTACAAGGACCACACTGTGATATTAATATAAGTATAATGATAAACTACTTTAAGACATTTGAGTCATTTTTGGTAATCTGTGGCTTCCAACGTCCTCAGGATAATTTCCACTCATTCCATAAAAGACTTAAATGCTCCATCACTAAATATGTCACCCCAAAAGTTGAAGAACTTGCTTATTAAGTTCTTGTTAATTAACTATAAATATTAAGTTTATAGTCCCCAAATGCTAATCTTTCTAAGCTCTTCTTCCCACGACTTGCTAAGCAGAAATTTCTGTGAGTTTAATATTAATTCAGTATGTAGTTTGTAGTAGAAGGTGATGGATTGAGAGCTGTAGCCCTGATCTCAGGATACAGCCAGGTCAGAGGCAGCAGGGAATTCTAGATGGAGAGACTTAAGCAATTGAGTTGTTCTTTTCATTGTGTTGAGTGGAGCAGGTACTACAGCTAAAGTGTACGCATGTACTTGTCAGGGATAGTGGATATGTGCATGCAAATGCTCTAGGACTTAGGGTCTTTATTGTTTATACTCGTATGTGCTAGTCATATGAAGAACTCTGGTAGCGCAGTGGGTTATGCATCAGGCTGCTAACCACAAGGTCAGCAGTTTAAATGGATCAGCTGTCCTGGAGGAGACAGATGAGTCTTTCTACTTCCATAAGGATTTGCATCCTCAGAAACCCTCCTCAGAATCACTATGAGTCAAATCAATTTGACATCACTCAGCAGCAGCAGCAGTAGCCGCAGCTACTCATGCACATTCAGTGTTTTTATTCTTGCTGTTTCATGTAATTTTGAATGTTATTTTTAAAATAAATTTTTACTCTGCAAGACTTCAGTAATTAGGAATTTGGATGTAAGAGTAAGAAAGACGTTTGAGTTCAATCCATATTAATTTTTCTTGTAACCTCTATAAGCTTTTCTTTTCTTTCCCGTATTTAGATGCTTTGATCCAACAATTTTGCTTCCATGATTGCAGGATTCCTGGTGTGGCACAATAGGATAAGCACTGGACCGTAAGATCGATTTGAACCTTAAGGTTCCTGGTTCAAACTCACCAGCTACTCCTAGGAAACCCTATATAGGGTCACTATGAATGGTAACTGACTTGACAGGAGGGCACTTAACAACAACAATGCTTTTAGTGGACTCCTGGTGTGGTGCTGTAGGTTCAAGTTTGGACTACTAATTGCAAGGTCACCACTCCTTGGAAGCTGCATACAGCACTTAACAACAATGCTTTGAGTCAGCCATCCGACTCTTCAGGCTTGAGCCTCTGTTAGTTAGACTAACACTAGCTGCTGACACAAATAATCTGCCAAACATCAGAGTTTCAACACAATAAAAGTTTAATTCTCACTCATATAATATTCTAAAGTCAGTGTTTCTGGTGAAGCAGGTTTCTTTACAGCAGTGATTCTGAGAGCCTGGGTTCTTTCATTTTGTTATTCGACCATTTGAAACATATGTCTCTTGAGGCTGCACTAAAGAGTGTCTCCATTACAAGTAATACAAAAAAATCGAGATCATAGAAGCTCATGGGATGAGATTTTAATGGACTGAAATGAAGAACTGTGAATCTTACATCTCCCATATTTTATTTAAGTATATTTAGTCACTGGTCCACAGAAAAATGTAGAGAAAACTTACCACGATAGTAAAAACATACACCTAGTTTTGATGAGGAGTCCTGGGGTGACATTGTAGGCTAAACACTGGACTGCTAATTATAAAGGTCAAACTCACTAGCCAATACAGCCTATACAGGGTCTCTATAAGTCAGAATCAACTTGACAGCACTTAACAACAATTACAGGCTTGATGAACAAGTAGCCAGATTCTACAACACAATCTAAATATGTGTAAACTGTGGACCATGACCCTACATATCTTTCCATTAATACTGTTTGCTCCATTATAGGGTAAGTAGTTAGTAAAGAATAACAAAAAGAGAATATATGGAATTGGATTTGTGCATTAATGATAAAAATTAGTAAGCATCTTGTTTCTTCCACGTATTAAATCTATACATTGTTTATAATCAGTTGATAACAGAAATAATCACTTTGTTGGTATTCTCCACTATTTTAGGCCAACAGAATTTAGAGAGCAAAGTTTCTTTAGTAATTCTATTCTGATAGAGGTTAGAAACACAGAATTAAGGTTTTAATACTAAATTCAAGGGAAATCGGTGATAGGAGTCCTGATGTAGGACTGGAGGATTAGAACTGGACAACAAGGTCGGTTTGAACCTCAAGGCTGGTCATTTAAACTCATCAGCTACTCCTTGGATATCCTATACAGGGTTGCTATGAGTTGGAAACTACTTGATGGCACTTAACAACAACAACAGGTGATAGAAGATTCCCATGCACTAAAATTAATTTATGATAATCCAGGAATTTTGACAATGGAATGCTACTGTAATACTTGACAATTAATCATACTTTTTATCTCATGGATTAGCTAAGAAATAATTTTTTGTTGTTAAGTACCATCACATCAATCCTGACTCATAGCAACCCTGTATAGGGTTTCTGAGGAGTGGTTGATAGGTTTGAATCACTAACCTTTTGGTTAGCAGTCCAATGCTTATATTATAGTGCCACACCAGGACTCCAAGAAATAAGTATCAACATGTTATTTTATCAGTCTTAATAAAATTTATGGAAATAATTATTATAAATGACACTAATGATAGGTAACATTTCACACTGTAAAATTTGCTATGGACTTAAATTTCAGTCATTGGTGTGATGCTATAGGATAAGCATTAAACTGCTAACTGCAAGGTTAACTGTACAAACCCTCCAGCTGCCCCTCAGAAATCTATATAGGGTTGCTATGAGTCAGAAACAACTTGACAACACTAAACAACAATGCAACCACAAAATTTGACAGATACATTAACTGTTGGGGTTAAAAGACAGTCTTCATTTGCAGTCAAGTTAACTGACGCATGGTGACCTTAAGTTTGTCGGAAAATTCCCCTTTCCCATGAATGTTTTGAAACCCCCTCCTATAACAGAGCAAACTGCTTCCTGATTTTGCGCCTTCTTTAGCATTGTTAGCATATTTAAGTTCAGTGTTGTGGTTATTGTCTAGTGTCTTACAATCTAGATAGTATTATAGCAAACAATATTCTGTTATCAATAAATCTTTCATTTGCTAATTTTTGGAAGTAGACTAACAGGTCTTTCTTCCTAGCCTGTCGTAGTCTGGAAGCTCACCTGAAACGTGTCCACTATGGATGACCCTGCTGGTAATTGAAATTCCACTGGCATAGCTTCCAGCATCATAATAACACAATACAATAAACAGATGAGTGGTAGTTTGTTGAGGATACCTAGGCCTTTTGTTCTGAAGATGGAACAATAATGAAATTGCAGAAAGGTAAAATGAGACCCCTGCTCTGGAGGTAACAGAATCTGAAGAGCATAAGAAGGGTGAAGAAAACAAGACTGAAGAAGTGGCATGGTAGAGGAACTCCCAGCTTCCTACAAAATTTGCCAGCTGCCAACCAAAGTGACAAGTATATGTGAACTTGTAATTGTTACAGTGGAAAACAGTTCTGATTTCTATGAAACCCTTTGCAGTGATGCCTTTTGCCAAACAGTAATATTGTATGACGAGGTTATGAAGCAACCTTTCTGGTTATTGTACTTTTTTGCAATGTCTTTTTGTTTGTTTTTGTTTTTTATGGATTTCAAGACACTGATGTTTCAGCTTCTTTGTCTTTTAATGGTTTTCTGTGACTGCCGCTTTAAGAAATGTTTTTGCTATTACTGCTCCATTTTAATCTTTCACTTTGTATTAACAAAATCAAAACCAGCACAATTAGATACCTCCTGATTCTGATTTGTTTTAATACTAAGAGAATGTTTGAAATGGCACAAGCAGGGGGGAAATACTTCAAGCCGTGGGGCAGCAGCATTGGAGTTCTAGAGGCAAACATCAAAAGATAGCTTGAAAGAAAGACCAAAAACATCTAAACCAATAATTCTTTACATTTGTGTTTTTATTTTATTGTAGTGTTCCCAATGAAAGCAAGAGAATCCAATGGAGAGAAAAAAAATGCTGGTAAACTCATTTCAAGTTGTGCAATTTCCAATGAAATCCAAAGGCTTTCTCATTTGCTCTGAAAAATGGACAATCAGGCCTTGTATCTATAACCCCAAAATTTAGTGACTGAAATATACAGACAACAGTCTCGTTTTGAGTAAGATTCAGGAAGCAGGATTATAATTAAGCTTCATTGATCCACACACCCATCTCTTCTGTGTATATATTGGACAACCTGAACATGATTGAAATGCTGGAAATAAAACCAAGGAGATGTGCAAGTGAAAATAATTTGGCCAGAGAGGAAGATAAATGCATAAATGGCTCTTTGACACAGCGCAGTGGACAGAATCAGCAGACATGGCTGTGGTCCTACACATGTGGAGTGCAGGATCTGAATTATGAACAATCCAGCCATTTGCTTACTCATTTTTTTATTATATGACTATTCTTGTTTTTAAGTCTCCTAGCAATAACACTCTTGAGTTTGAAAATGTTACCTTTGTTCCTATTCCATTTTGAGTTTGGCAGTTAAGGAGAGCTTCTACTGTCTTACACCACCCTAGTACCTTCAAAGAGGGATTTTTGTTTTGTTTTGTTTGCCTTTTTAAGTGAAATTTGTTTGACTAGGGTACATGCGTTTTCTCTCACCATTCACTTTGGCATGTTTTCAGTTCATTGGAACATAATGGTGGTAGTGGTGATTATGTAGCACCGAGTTGGCTCTGCCTCAGAGTGGCCCTGTAGAGGGTTTCTGAGGCTGTAAATCTTTATGGGAGCAGAGAGCCTCATCTTTCTCCCATGGAGTGGCTAGCAGATGCAAACTGCTGACCTTGTGGTTAGCAGCCCAACTGGTAATCCATTATACTATCAGGGCTCCTTACTTGGAACATAGTAAATCCGATTTTTGGTAAGATGATCTTATATCCCTTTTATTAAAGAAAAAAAGACACTAAGTATGGAGCATGGTGGGATGTATTTTTTTTTTTTTTAATTTTTACTGTGAATTAGGTGAAGGCTTACAGAGTAGATCAGTTTTCCATTCAACAATTCATATACATTTTGTTTGTATCGTTGATTACAATCCCCACATTGTGCATCACTCAGCTGGCTTCTTCCCTGTGTTTCCATTCTTCCTTCTTCCCTCACCCTTCTAAACTTTGTCCTTGGGTAAGTCTGCCCTTTTGATTTCCAATTGTTGACTATACTAAGGTGTGATGATGGAATATTTTAATTCAGCTGAGGGAGAAAGTAGTGACTCTGAATGGTGTATCAAACCGCAGCCACCCCGATTTCCTCCATGTAGTACATCTCATTCTGTCAGCCTCTGTCCTTTCCTGTTCACCTCTTAGACCTAGTGTAAGGAATATGTTAGTGAAAGAGACAGATACAGAGAAACAGAGAGAGATACTTTTAATAAAATTCAAAGTCCAAGTCCTTTAGGACCCTGACATGTTGCCTTACAGTCATTGAGTTCACAGTGACCTTGGCAGTAGCGTTCTATCGATATGGAAGTTCACTTTCATTTATACCATGGACGGATCCAATAATCATCTTGCCAAAGCCGTCATCATCAATACCTTTGACGATGGCACCTCAGACTACTTCTTCAGCCATGCTTTGGTGGCTGCAATGGACTGCAAAGAGATAACTGTCGTGGGCAGGAAGAAAAGAGCCAAGAGGTCAAAGATCAATCTCTAGTGACATTTTATAACCACAAGGTACTCTGTGGAAACCCCATTAGACAAAACTGCCATCCACAAAGATGTTTTCAGAGGCCCTGTTGTTAAATGCAAGGCCTGCCAGGAGACCAAGGTCAAATTTGAGAAGTACAAGACAGGCAAAAACATGTGGTTTTTCCAGAAGCTGTGGTTGTAGATCTTTTTTGTTTCAATCAGAAAAAGAAAATGAAAGTTTTAAATATATTTTTTAAATTATCTTTTCAGAACCAAATCCCTTTGTTCAGTTAAAGTATCCAAGCCAAAGGAGATACATATATTTCCAGAAATCTAACAGGATGAACCTCACCCCGTGACTCCTATCCAACATAACATCTGAACAAAGCAGCTGGGAATTTCTGGGTGAAAGGAATAATTTTCTGGTTTGATATTATTAACTCCAGAGTTTTATTAAAAGTCTGGAGTGAGTATTTCCTCTGAAAGTTTCCAGAATGGGCCAGTTTAAACGTCAAAACTTTTCTCTTATTATCAAGCATTTAACCATGATAAAGAAATAATTGGCTTTCATGTCACTAGGCCAGCATACCTCAGTGACAAGCAGATATTTAAAATAGCAGGAAAATAGTCTTCCAGTCCCACTGAAGCAACATTTCCAAAAAAACAGGATGGAATTATAACCATAGCTGATAGCAGCTCTGGTAGAGCTGGAGAGAGACAGAACAAATGACAGAAGTTTATGACAACCAAAAATTCTAGCTATTTCTACAAAAAAAAAGTGTCTAGGCTCAGAATTTCTAAAGGTTAAGTTACTCTGAAACTTCTTCTGTTCTGCAAATTTATGAATTTTGGTATCTTATTCAAGAGATTTTGTATCATGGATCCTAGTCTGACCACACAGTTCAGGAATGGAATGATATCTACTCAGTAACACAGAGGGTGTTAAATCAATCATGCTATTAAAGGGATTTCCTGAAAATGTATCACATGTATCAGCTTTCATACAGTGTGTTTGTGAAAACAATTATTATCAAGGAAAACATTTGATTTTGAATCAAATCAAGCAAGATGTTTAAAGCTTAGCAGACTCTAAGATTACATAGTGCTAGGGTTCATAGACTTAAAAATATAAACAATTTGGATTGCCTTTGGTATTATACATCTTTTCTTCTAGAATATCACGTCTCTAAACTATAGAATGGAATACAGAGAAAGTCTTTAGCTTGAAACTAATATCCTGTTATAGACTTTTGGTTTAATGTTGAATATACACATTTACAAGGACTAGCATGGTAAAAGCAACAATACTTTATTTGGGCTTCTTATGTGGAGCTCTTGTAGCGTAGTGGTTATGAATCGAGCTGTGAACCTTAAGGTGAACAGTTTGAAACTACCAGCTGTTCTGCGGGAGAAAGATGAGGCTTTCTGCTCCCGTAAAGATTTACAGCCTCGGAAACTCTGTACAGGGTCGCTATGAGTCAGAACCAACTCCATGGCACACAGCCACCACCGTGTGGAGGAAAGGAGTCCTAGTGGTACCGTGAATTAAATGTTGGACTGCTAACAGCAAGGTCGAGCATTCAAAAACCCACTTAAAACTTGACAGTCTTGGAAACTTATGAGTCAGAGTAAGGTTTGATTTTTGGTTTATGTGGCAGGGAGAAGTCCTGTGGCACAGTGGGCTAAGGTTGGACTGAGACCATAAAGATCAGTAGTTTGAGCCCACCAGCTGATCCTTTGGAGAAAGATGAGGCAGCATGATTCAGTACAGATTTATAGCATTGGAAGCCCTAGGGAGTAATTCTACTCTGTCCTTTAGGATTACTGTGAGTCAGAATGGACTCAATGGCAGTGGGTTTATGTGGCAGGAGCTGGGCTTTGTCCTTCATATACTTTATTAAACTATTCCATTGGGTAGATATCCTGCCCATTTTGAAGATACAAAACAGATTTGTGAAATTAAGCAGTTTGCCCAACCTAAGTGATTCAGAATCCCAACTCAGATCTACTCCTGCTATCCTGCCAGAACTGAACTTCTTACAAAATGCAGTTCCATTCACTTAGTATAGCTAAGGGATTCACTCCAATGGATCCTTGAGAAAACTATTTATTCCCCATTTGTCTTGATTTACTTAGCCTTGAAGAGCTCAAAGAGTAACGCCAAGAAAATACTGTCTAGGTCATTTATTGGCAGCTATGGTTTTTGGTTTACTGCTTCCTGCTACTCACCCTTTAGTTTCTCCAAAGACAGCCAGTGAGTTCTGGCATACACTCTTCTTTCTCAGTCACTCTGATGCTCTTGTAGCTGTGATTGAAGCTAGCAGCTCCATGGTGACCAAGAAAAACAAACGAGCCCCAGAGCCCAATACCAGCCCTGGGAGCACTTGCTGAACAGATTTTGAAAGAAGTGAGCTCAGTATAGTTCCAGAGTTCCATCTGGAAATTGGCACCAATAGTAATCTTAGCAGCATGTCCTGTCTGCTTTTCACCCAAGATTCTGCAGCACCAGGCAAATGTTCAATTCCTTGGCTTTCTGTTAGCTACATGTGAGGTAGTTTGATAACCGTGATGATTATTTTAATTATGGAAACTTCTAGATGTATAGTAGGAGGTGAAAACACATAGATTTCCATCTCATGGGCAGTCGACTACAAAACAAGATTCCAAGTATATTCTCACTTCAAAAATCAGTCTAGTTCAAGAGAGTTTCTTAAGTGTCAAGACTCCAGGAATGACTTAAGTGAATTTTAAAGCTTAGACTAGAAGAACAAGGAAATATGGAAGCCTGTTTAGAATATTGCATTAGTTTGCATCCTTTTCAACTAAAAATATTGATGCTTCAGAATAAAAATACTAGTATATCTTACTTGTGTTGAAAGAACGATTTCTGTTTGCCTGGAAACAAACAAAAAACTCAAAATATTCTATTATGGAAGGTTTTATAAGATTTCTTGAAGAGAAAGAAAATTAATTATCTATTTTTCCTGGAGGTAGAAATACAATGGAGACGATCTAAATATCGAGTATTTAATCACTTGATAGTATGATAGAGTCATTTTTCTGAAAATAATCAAGGAGTCCTCAATGTTTTTCCTTAGTTTTTTGGGAGTGAATTCAAAGTTTTGAGATTCTGAATTTTTCTGAGCTGTGGAAAGCTTCCCAGTGGCCCACAATGAGCAGGTCATGTTGTCTTTGGGTGCAATTGAGTAGATTCTCAATGTATAGTTACCACTTAAGACAGAGTATAGTCATCTCATTGGGTTTTCTTGGCTGTAAACTCTATAGCAGAAGATTGACAGGTTTTTCACCCACAGAACTGTTGATGGGATTTGAACAGCCAGCCATTGCACTACAGGGCTCCTCATGATGTGACTACAAAGATTAAATGATCCCATGAAACTTGTGGGAACAGGACTTAAAGGACTAAGTTCTAAAAGATGGAGGAAGGTAGATAATAAATATAACATCTTTTGAATATTTACTGATTGTATATAATAATTAATTGAGTGAATTATTTTTTTTTAATGACTTGCATATGTATATATATATATGTGTGTTCTTGATGTCATCCCACAACTCTGGTCTTCAGGCTTTAGTGTTTAATGTATCAAATATGTTCTTCAGATGATCTCTAAATTCAGGTGGGATATATTCAAGGCAATATTTTGGCTCTCGTGGACTTGTTTTCACTTTCTTCAGCTTCATATTGAATTTGCATATGAGTAATTAATGGTATGTTTTGCAATCTGCCCCTGGCCTTGTTTTGACTAATGAAATGGAGCTTTTCCATCATCTCTTTCCATGGATGCAGTTAATTTGATTTCAGTGTTTTCCATCTGGTGAGTTCCTTGTGTATAATCATCTCTTACGCTGTCTAAAGAAGTTGTTTGAAATGAATAAATCATTG
>NW_006408519.1:20267014-20274539 GCF_000296735.1 Chrysochloris asiatica | reverse complement strand
CCACACCAGGATTCCTAGGAGGTTAAGTCAAAAAAGTATTGCTGTGAGGTCATAGATGTATAGGATTATTCCAAATCAGATGTGCTTAAGCATGTCTCTGGAATCAGTGGATAGTTGTAGCAACTTTTTTCGATAATACACTTGCCTTAGTCTCATTACTGTGTCTTCACAAAAACAGGATACTTTTAGTGCCATTAGTCAAAAATGATATTGAGGCCAGGGCCAATATAATAATTTTAACAAAACAAGTAGACATCTTCCCAAATCAATGAGTCTTTGTAACAAGATTATGGGAAGGCTGCTCAACATAGAACATCAGTTTTCAGATAGATCAAGTGTTCTAAAGAAGAGTGTGAAGACGTTAACAATAAATTCAAGGTAGAGAATCCAACTTAGAAGATGAAAGCAACTGCCTTGGGGAATTACAAATGGATATTTTTGATAGATTGTTTTTCAAAAATACAAATGGCTATAAGGAAGAAGCTTTAAGAAAACTTAAAATTATATTGGTGAGAAAAATGCCAGGGAAGTCGCAATAAAATTTTTTGTCTTTTCTATCACAAAATACACCTCATTCTTCAAGAGTAGTAAGGGCTGTCCTGAGAGAATGACATCGGGAAACTTTACCCTTTGCACCTTACAGCCCTGATTATGCCCCTTCAGACTTCTCAAAACTCTGAGTTTCTCAAATCTCAAAGAACATTGAATGGGACCACCATTTGAGTCATTTGAAATGCCCAAGCTGACTGTTTTTATATGGGAGAAATTGAAGAGCATAGACTTCTGCAGGAAAGGCTATCTACATTTTCCATTCAATGCTATTAAGTTCATTCCAACTCATAGCAACCCTATAGGATAGAGCAGAACTCCACCGGGTTTCCAAGGCTGTAAATCCTTAAGAAAACAGATTGTCCCATCTTTCTCCAAATCACCACCCTTTTAACAGCCCAATGCTTAACATGGAAGAATTGCCTTCTGAAGTAATAGAAGATAGAGGATATGTCAATAAGCAATAGCTTCACATTTTTATATTTTTGTTCAGTAAAGGTTTCTATGATTTAAAAAATCATACTTTAAGACTTAACCTTGCACAGTTGCTGTGGCATGCAGATACGAATTTTGTTAAAGTGTGACATATTGTGTATTTAATAAGTGTTGGTTTATATGAATTACTCAGTATGGTCCATCTAGCTATAGTCTTTATAATCCCTACCTAATGACTATTGTTAATTATCCTCAAGTCGGTTCTGACTCATAGTGACCCTGTATAGGGTTTTTGAAGAGCAGCTGGTGGATTTGAAACCCCGACCTTGCAGTTCAAACCAACATTTAAGTGAGTGCTTACCTTACAGCATCAGGACTCCACCAAATGACTAAGACTATGCAAATGTGGGCATCCTGGTATGGCACTACAGGCTAAACATTGGACTATTAACCAAAAGGTCAGAGATTCAATCCCACCAGCCACTACTCAGAAACCCTGTACAGGGTTCTTATGAGTTGGAACCAACTCTATGGCACTTAACAGCAACAACAATGCATATGTGAAGTTTTGTAGTCCACCCAGGTGATTGGGTAGTTTAATAATAAAGTAAATAAATTGTGAGGTGGTACCATGCAAAAATAACATTGGGATTGGTCCGTTTTGCCATCTTGCTAGGTTTAACATAAGCCATCCACAGCAGCAGAAAGGGAGAATCTCACTACGTCAGTAAAGAAGAGCCAGGATTGGCACTTGTCCTTTGGATCCACGATCACTGTGCTGAACCTCTTCAATAATAGGAGACAGGGCAATGACACCAGTGGGGGCAAGGAGACAGTGAGCAATGGAGAAAGTAGAAGCAGCAGAACTAAGAGACTGACCCAAAACAGAGTGGTGGGCTTCCCAGCATAAAGAGTGAGAAGGTTGAATGCCTTTGTGAAGGAAGCTGGTTGGCAGAGATAGGTGCCTCTGGGCATTTGTTGCTGTTAAGTGCCACCAAGTTGGTTCCAACTCAGTGATCCGGTATAAGGTTTCCAAGGACTGGCTGGTACATTTGAACCACTGACCTTGCAGTTAGCCATCCAGTTCTTATTCTGCAGTGTGCCACATCAGGACTTAGTGGAGCTAAATTTTTGAAATTATAGAGCTACAGTTAAGAAATTTATGGCCTAAGCTTACTGCTGGAGTAGGATATGTCTAAGTGGGATACTTAATTGGTAAAGTTAAAAGAACTTTGCAACACTTGCATGGACAGGGTCGAGGCCAAGATGTCGGGGGATAGGAGTCCACAGAGAAGGATGCCTATCTTGATTAAGAAGCTACCTTGATTGAAGAACAGTTTCCTAAGTCACTTATGATCCAGAATTGTAACCTTTCCTTATAACCATGGCTCCGTGGGTTAAGCACTGGATTGCAAACCACAAATTTGGTAGTTCGAGCCCACCAGTCACTCCTCAGGAGAAAGATAAGAAGTTCTGCATCCGCAAAGATTTACAGCCTCAGAAACCCTATGCAGCCTCAGAAACCCTATGCATTAGAACTGACTTGAAGGCACTTAACAACAACTAACAATATGTTCCTTAATAAATCTCATGTTCCTTAAATAATATGTCCTTAATAAATATGTTCCTTAATAAATCTCAGAATTGTGAGTGTTTTCTGTGAATTCTGTTGGGCCAATGCAAGGAATTTTAGAACCCAGCAGAGAAGAAAACTAGGGCAGATAAAGTTGGTGTCAAGATTGGTAAACAGGTTGGACGTATATCTGACCTCCCACTCATGTGAATCAGTCTTGGGTGATTGGTATTGTTAATCCCAAATCTGCTCCTCTTTTGTGAAGGTAGAGAAGGTCAGACATTGCCTCCAACTCATTTTTACAGGCTGCCGTCATTATTATTAAAGAGTTGTCTCATGCACTCCACTGATAGGTCCTTGGAGCAACTCTAGAAACTCCCTTCATCAGGGACTGGTTCAAAATCCATTTACTTTTGGATCTCTTAATTTCCTTTTCCATGAAAAAAGCAAACTACACTTTTAATTAAAAAACGCACTCATAAAGTTTGTCAAGGTTGATTTTTTTGCTGTGTTGTAGTTACTTAAAACAAACAACAACAATAAAACCAAAATGAAATAATGCAAAAGAAAAAGGAAATAAGAAGAGATAGAGCTAATATCACATTGAAGTATGTAACAATTCTCCTTCCCCTTTTAAAAACATTTCTGCCAGATGTCATCATTACTTGCAGTCATTTTCAGGAAATAACAAGAATTTAAGCAATTGTTCCCAACTTTTGTTTGGATATTTATAATACACTAATAAAATTTATTAACTCAGTAGACTGAGTAACATAGTTAGAACATGACATAAAAATAAAAAAATAAGCAAGCAAAACAAACAAACAAATAAAAAGCAGACAGCTGCAGATAAGCTAAATTTACATGGAAATGGAGATATTTTTATATATGTGATTGATGATCACATTCAATATATCGTTTGACACTAGAGACTCTTCATCAGACAAAATACTGATGAAGATCAAAGACCACAGTCTTCGGTATGGATTGCACCTCCATGTAAACAAAACAAAAATCTTCATCACTGGACCAATAAATAACAACATGATGAATGCAGGAAAGATTGAAATTGTCCCAGACTTCATTTTACTTGGATCCACTATTAACACTCATGAAAGCAGCAGTCAAGAAATCAAGACATATTGCATTAGTCACATTTGATGCACAAGACCTCTTTAAAGTGTTCAAGGGCAAAGATGTCAGTTTGAGGAGTAAGGTTTGCCTGACCTAGCCATGGTATTTTTAACAATCTCATATACATGTGAAAGTTAAACAATGAATAAGGAAGACCAGAGAAGAATTGATGCATTTGAGTTATGGTGTTGGAGGAGAATAGTTAAAGTACCATGGACTGCCAGAAGAACAAACAAATCTGTATTGGAAGAAGTACAGCCAGAGAATGCTTCCTAGAAGCCAGCATGGAGAGACTTCATCTCTCATACTGCAGACATTATCAGGAGAGACTAGTCCCTGGAAAACAGCATCATGTTTAGTAAAGTGGAAGGTCAGCAAAAAAGAGGAAAACCCCCAAGGAGGTACATTGGTACAGTGCCAGCAGCAATGGGCTCAAGTGTCATAATGACTGTGAGGTGGTGCAGGACCAAGTGCTGTCTCATTCTGTTGTACGTAAGATTGCTGTAAGTCCGAACAGACTTGACAGTCCCTAAACACAACAATAATATGCTCCCACAACATTGTGTGTTAGTGCATGGGACTGCAGAGTCGGTTTGAACCTCAGGGTCGGAGGTTGAAGCTCACCAGCCACTCCTTGGAAACCTTATACAGGGTTGGTATAGGTCAGAACCAACTCGATGGAACTTAGCAACAGCATGGAAGCATTACGTTATTCATAGTGGGAAACTCAGCTAATGTTCAGACTGATCCAAATATAACTGCCTTTGAATAAAGATTTCTGAGATATAACTATATGATGGAAATTATAAAAACAAAAACAAATGATTTGCACACACACAAAACCACCAAATCAAATCAACCTCAGGCTATTATGGTGGGATTTTAGAGAGATCCAGTGTTTGATATGCCTCATCAGAAAATTTTCATTCTGGAAAATTCATCTTATAAGGTATAATAATTACATAGATGTATATAACTATAACCCATACTTTATTGAGATGTGCATGAAGCACCTGGATCAACCACTTTTATCATCTTTACTAGGTCTTTCTCAATCGAATAATCTTTATGAAGTTATCAAGTTCTGGCTTTATCATACATTAGTTCACAGGGTTTTTTTGTTTTTTCTCTTTTCTTGTTCTTTTTTGTTCCTAGATCTGACTTTAATCTTGATTAAATAATAAAAAAATATAATGACAATAAAAAAAAAAACTAATAGCTTAGCATTTCCATTTAATAACAGACACATACTCCAGAATAAGTTACTCATTTTAAAAATTCTAACTGTTTAAAAAAAATCAACAACTGTAATTGTGTTATGACTTCCTGTGGCACAGGTAAGAAATCACATTTAAATTAACTTATGTAAAACTGGCACTTATCAGTATAAAACTGTAAAGCCCATATGGAGTCCCTGTGTGGCACTGAGGCTATGGGTCAGACTGACTCAATGGCACTTAGCAACAACAACAACAAAGCCCAGATGGCCGACGTACACTGGCTGCTGGTTCTAGGTACTGAGGCCTGGTCACTAACATGATCTCATATATCTGCTCTGTTTTCTTAGCTACCAGAACTCCCCTGATCTCACTAGTTCTCTAGGCTCCCTGGTTTCTTGCTGCCTGGGTCACAGTGGGATATTATTGCCTGATAAGAGGTGACAAATAAGCAACTTGCACCTTAGGTCTCCTTTTGTTCATTCTATTCATATGTGGAGATCACTCAATAAAAATAGTTATATTTGCCAGTGCTTACTCAGCCGTCATCTGTCAGTTTTGTATGAGTATGTATGGCTGAATGCGGGCATTCATGAAGATGAAAGGGAGTTCATACTCTAAAAAAAAATACAAGTAGAGAAGCCAGAAAGTTGATCCTTCTCGTCAACCTGGAGTGTTTGCCTTGTGAAAGTCTGGGAAGGTTCTTCAGCTTTCAGAATGGTTGTCCATGCTTCTCTCTCCCTGTTTCCAGATCGCACATGGTTGTCTCCACTGTTGTTCTCAGGAAACTCAGAATACTTAAAGAATTCAAGCCATCCATTTCTATAGAAATATCAGATACAAAATCTACTACATATCTTAACAACAACAACAAAAAAAAATCCAAAGACAATTAGTCAATTTTGTTTCAAAGTGACTATATAGGGTTTCCCAAACCATAACTCTTTTCAGGGACAGCCTTATCTTTCTACTATGGAATGATTGTTTCAGTGGTCAGCAGCCCAACCCCTAGCCTATGGTACCAGTCGGTTCCTTTCATGGCTCTACATGAAAATAATATGTTTTAACATTTTAAATTCCCACATATAAAGAGAAGTTTATTAATGGTAAACTATAAAATCCGAAACAATCTATTGTCATCTACTTGATTTCAGCTCATAGTCACCCTACAGGACAGAGTAGAATTGCTTCATAGGGTTTTGAAGCCTGTGATCTTTACGGAAGCAGACTGCCACATCTTTGTCCTGAAGAGCAGCTGATGGGTTTACCCACTGAGCCCCCAGAGTTCCTAAGGCATCTACATAATGTCATACTTTATATTTCATTGTGCTACTTATTTTATTTTTTAGCTTTTATGCTTTGCTTTAAAAATAAATATAGACATGCTCCTGGATAGGAAGAGGTAACATCGTGAAAATGTCAATACTGCCCAAAACAATTTACACACATAATGCAATCGCAATCCAGAGGCCAATGGCATTCTTCAAAGAGATGGAAAAAATAATTACAAACTTTATATGGAAAGGAAAGAGACCCAGGATAAGCAAAGCACTGCTTAAGAAGAAGAATAAGGTTGGAAACATCTCACTCCCTGATTTCAAAATGTATTACACAGCTACCGTGGTCAAAACAGCTTGGTACTGGTACAATAATGGAGCAGAATCGAGAATCCAGAAATTTACCCATCCACATACAGCCAACTGATTTTTTGACAAAGTGCCTAAATATATCACATGACAAGGTGATAGTCTCTTCAGTAGATGGTGCTGGAAAAACTGGAAAACGATATGTGAAAGATTACAAGACCTTTACCTCACACCTTATACAAACAGGGACTCAGCACGGATTAAAGACCTAAATGTGAATTTCAGAATTATGAAGGCCAACTATGAAAATAATAGGGACAATGTGAGGGCTCTAGTTCAGGGAATGCACAGACTACCAAACATTTTGAAAACTACAGAAACAGAAGCAGACAAAATAGATGATTGGAATATACTAAATATTAAAAACTTATATGCATGAGAAGACTTCACCAAAACAGTAAAAAGGGAACCCACAGAATGGGAACAATTTTTTTGCAAAGACACATCAGACAAGGAAATAATTTCCAAAATATATAGGAAACTACGACACCTCTACAAGAAAAATACAAATAACCTAAATAAAAAAATGGACACAGGACATAAACAGATGCTTCACCAAGGAGGAGATCCAGGCAGCCAACAAACATATGAAGAAATGTTCACAATCACTAACCATTGTTGTTGTTGTTGTTGTTTTTAGGTGCCATTGAGTCGCTACCGACGCACAGCAGAACGAAACAGTGTCCGATCCTGGGCCAACCTCACTGTTGTTGCCATGCTTGACCCATTGATGCTGCCACTTTGTCAGTCCATCTCTCTAGGGGTCTCCTCTTTTTCTCTGACCCTCCACCTTACCAAACATGATATCCTTCTCCAGCAATTGCTCCCTCCTGACAATATGTCCAAAGTATGAGAGATGAGGTTTGGCCATCCTGGCCTCCAAGGAGCACTCTAGCTACACTTCTTCCCACACAGATCTGTTAGCTCTTTTGGCAGCCCATGGCACTTTCAATATTCTCTTCCAACACCAT
>NW_006408519.1:20253469-20266659 GCF_000296735.1 Chrysochloris asiatica | reverse complement strand
GAGTCTTCTTCCAATTCTGATGCCACGTTCTTCTTCACAGAACCCAGCTTCTCAGATTATTAGCTCAGCATACAGGTTAAGTAGGTATGGTGAAAGAATAGAACCCTGTCACACGCCTTTCTTAATTGTAAACCATTCAGTGTTCCTATGTTCTGTTTGAGCAACTGCCTTTTGGTTCAGGTACAGATTCTTCACAGAATACTCATACTTCGCAATGCTGTCCACAGCTTGTAATGATCCACACAATCAAAAGTCTTTGCATAGTCAATAAAGCACAGGTAAACATCTTTCTGATATTTCTCTGCTTTCAGTTAAGATCCATTGGACTTCAGCAATGATATCCCTCATTTCACAGCCTCTTCTGAATCTGGCTTGAACCTCTGGAAGTTCTCCTCATTGTACGCCTGCAGCTGTTTCTGTAGTACATTTAGTAAAACTATACTGTTTTCGGATATCAAAGAGATTTCCGATGATTTCCGTATTCCATTGAGTCACCTCTCTTTGATATGGGCACAAATATGGGTCTCTTCCAATCAGTGGGCCAGATAGTTGTCTTCCAAATTTCTTGGCATAGATGAGTGAGTGCTTCCAGTGCTGCCTTACTTTCTTGAAAGATTTCAATTTTGATTCCATCAATTCCTGGTGCCTTGTCCTTTGCCTATTCCTTCAATGCACCTCGGGCTTCTTCCTTCAGGATCACCGGCTCTTGATCATATGCTACACCTTGAAATGGTTGAACATTAACCATTGCCTTTTAAAGAGATGCAAATCATAACAACAATGAGCTATCATCTCATACCAGAAATAACAACAAAGATCAAAAAATAGAGAACAATAAATACTTGCAAGGGTGTGGAGAGACTAGGATGCTCCTGCATTGCTGGTGGGATTGCAAAATGGTCCAACCGCTCTGGAATGCAATATGGCACTTCCTCAGAAGGATGGAAACAGAAATATCTTATGATCCAGCAATTCCTCTACTTGGTATTTACCCACAAGAAATACGAGCCATAACACGAGTAGATATATGCACACTATTGTTCATAGCAGCACTATTTACAATAGCAAAACGATGGAGACAGCCTAAGTGTCCATCAAGTGAAGAATGAATAAACAAACTGTGGTACATACACACAATGGAATACTACGCTACCTTGAAGAACAACGAGGAAGCTGTTAGCCACCACATACCATGGATGGACCTTGAGGACATTATGCTGAGTGAAATTAGTCAGTCACAAAAGGAGAAATACTGCATAGGACCACTACTGTAAAAGACTAAGTAAAAGAACCCATGCTAAAAAGAGGGGAAAAATTGTTTGCTGGTTACTGGGATGTGAAGGGTAGGGAAAGTGGAACACAGGATAGGGAACAGACACAGGATAGTTTGGGTGCTGGGGAGCGGGGCAATACACAAGAAGGGGGAAGGGAATGGAAGAACAAAGTGGATGGGAGAACAGTTAGGCAGGTTTGCATGGGCTAAGTGGGACAAAGGTAAATAATGATGTATGCACGGCCTTGGAACAACAGGGGTCTGGGATACAGGGATTGAGGAATGGTTTGAATGAGTAAAAGGGGGGAAATAATGTTAAGATGCTTGGCTGTCTTATGAATCTTGGTTTCCCTTGCCTACCATTGTAAAATAGACACTTGAGGGAGAGAGAAAGCAATAGCCAGAAATATCACCATAGAAAGCTTGTAAGTCCTTCTTCAGCCTATAACTGATTGTAATCCCTAAAATGGGGCTACAGCTTGTACAGTGAAGGAGGCTTCCTGAAGAGCCTCTGCATTGCATAAGACTATAGGTGGAATCCTGAACCCCATCCAGAATCTTCTGGGGTGGGATATTTCCACTTGAAAGGACAAGCAGACCAGCCTGGAGCAGTTGGAAGAACAAAGGATACTTCTTGAAAGAAAGACCGACAGGAAAAATAAAAAAACAATAATGGCAGTCTGACTGACTACTACAAGAACAATCAAGTTGCTCACCTAGGAGCCATCAAGGCAAATGGTGGGGTCCTCTCAGAGCAAATCCCCTTCCAAGACTAAGACTCAATGGGAATACGTGAGCAGACATGGGCTCTGACTGGTGACCACTTTGGTTACCAATAAGAGGAAATGAGGGAAAAACAGCAATGAAGCTGCAAGCTAAGTCCTACCACGTTCAATAGACTTCTGTGAACCTGGGTGGAAACCTGGTTGGCCAACAGTATGGCAAGACCTGGGGACTCTTGGGCCCAGAGTCAGTGACATAGACACAGGGGACTAGAGTGGAGAGTGAAGCATCCAGCTGATAAGAAGAGAGGGCATATGCAAAAGAACACCCACACTTGCAGATAATACCCACTTGACCTGGTTTCAATGGCTGGATGATCAGAACTCAACTAGAAGAAGAAAGAAGAGGGGAAAAGAGTAATCTGATACAATTTGATGAACTTGACCTACACCTATGGATGCAGTAGCTCAAAAGAGGGGAAAAATCTTTACAGCGAGGATCATTCCCACACTCTCAATACACAGAGTAGACAAGGATGGGCAACTTGGACATTGGCTACCAAAAATGGGGGAGCTACAAAGGCAAAAAGTGATTGGCTTACAAGCTTTCAAGAGGGAGCCTAGATCCAGAGGGCGGGAGGAAGGTAGAATCTCCACTGAGTAGTATCCAATCTCTCTGGGTGGGGCTGATGAAAGGAGATGGGGATAGGATTCTTGTGGCCCAATAGTGAATAATTGCTCTCAGGACTGACTGTGAGGGTTGGAAATGTAAAGGTAGACATTTTGTAGCAAAAGGAAGGGAGTGGTTAACTTTGCAGTCCAGGAGCGGAGGTCCCTGTGACCATCAAGAGAGAAGACTGGAGTGTGGGACCCTACCCAGAGAAACAGTGACACCAGAGATGGAGGCAGAGATGATTACATGGAGAGATGGAGTGGCTGGGTACTCAAAACCCAGAGAGGAAGAGGGGCTGTGTACTGATGACTGAGAGGCAGGATTGTGGGGTATACCCTTTGTTTGGTTGATGATGCACGGAGGGGTTTGCAATCGTGGCAATGAAATGATATACGATAGGATGAATGTAAAGCTAATGTTCTTCCATGTAAACTATCACATAATTCACAATGAAACATTTTAAATAAATAAATAAAACAAACCTAGAGTATATATATTTAAAAATCACAAAGCTGTTTTGTACTGATGTAACACTGAACTAATGGCATTCAAAGTTCTACAGGTATGTCTGACTCTAAATAAAATAAATCCTTCCATAATGCACTTGAAATTGAACTTTAGAACAATTTTAACAAATGCGAAGCAGCATGGTGTTGCTAAAAAGTATAACGATTTTCACTCTGTGAGGATGTGGTTACTCTGAAATACACAAATATTCCATCTTAGACAATAACGTACTTATGAAGAAAATGTGAAGAGACATTTCCCTCCATGGGAAAAAAAAATCAAAATTTAAATTACTTCAACCCAAAAAAGTTGTTTCAAGTTAGCTCCAACTCAAAACATTCAGCTCACATGATTGCTAATTTTCTAAAGGAAACCATTTCTCCTTGTATGGAATTCTCCTTTTAAATATTTTCTGTGCTTTAAAATAAAAATTTTGAATATGTGAACTGGTCAGTAGCATTTTCTCTGTGTGAATATATCTTTATGCTGCGGCGGGGGTGGGGTGAGGGGGTGGGATCAACTTATTTTCCACTCAAAGGAATTTGGAACTACATTTAAATGTGAAATTCTTGATTTTGGAATGTCAACTCTTTTTGATAAAGCTGTCAAATATTACATACTTTAAAACAGCAATGTGGTATATAAGAAAGATGAAAGCTAAACCAAGGACAACGTTGCTATGCAGAAATTTAAACATTCAGCACCACCACATGGTTGTAGCCTGTCTAGTTGGTATATGGTATAAAGCAGAGCCATTCCTTTTAGAGTTAAATGCTGGGTTGCACAAAGTTAAGTATAGTGACGCTCTGAAAGATTAGCTTTTCTGCAAGAGGATAGCCATTCACTGAGGTACAAATATGTTGTTGTTAAGTGTCGTCGAGTTGATTCCAACCCATAGCAACCCTGTATAGGGTTTCCGAGGAGCAGCTGGTAAGCTTGAACCACTGCCTTGCAGTTCAAATGGCTTTGCAGTCTAGCGCACTAACCCATAGCGCCACACCAGGACAAGTATTGTGTTGTTGTTAAGTGCCGTATAGGAGAGGTCTTTTTAAAATTCGTGGAAAATTCTATTACAAGACAATGGAGTTTTTCCAGGAACTTTTTGAAAACCACTTATACCGTTAGAGGGGCTACTTAAGTCATATTCTAACCTGAGACTGGAATCTCTGGATGGTATAAATGTTCAATGTGTTTTGCTGCTAACCAGTGATTTGAGGTTCAAGTCCATTCAGAAGCACTTTGAAAGAATGGCATGGTAGTCTACTTTTTAAAATTCAGCCACTAAAATATTTATGGCGCACAGTTTTACTTTACCACATGCGGGATCATAGTGAATCAGAGTCAACTTAGAGGCAACTGGTTTGCCTGATAGTAATAAAAATGCTTTGCAAAGAGATACAACTATTCATGAACTGTCTAAGTTTATTGTCCATAAATTTCAATATCTAAATTATTTCCTTAACCCCACTTACAATGAACTGATTCTAGGAGTCCCTGGTTGTCAACAACAGTTAAGCACTTGACAACTAGTTAAAGATTGGCAGTTCAAGGCTATCAGGGATGCCTTGGGAGACAAAGCAATCTGTGCCTTTCCCCCCCCCCCCCCCCCAAGATTATGGGGTTTATTAGGGAAGTGAACAGGTTACAATTCAGGATCAAAACCAACTCAATAAGCACCATTTCTCCAATTAGAAACACCTCTTGTTGGCCATACTGCAGGCAACCTCATCCTTGTCTTTGGTCTCTCAGTCATATGATCCCTTGGGCATGTGTTACAAAGTTCTTTCAGCCAGTCTGTGAATGTCCAAAGGGCACATTCTGCAAGCCAATTCCTGCAAGTAGGCACTCAATTTTACTCAGTCCGTAGGCCTAGAGCTGGGAGCTGTTCTAGCTCTTCATGCCATCACCTCTGCTGTCGTCTCTGCCATTGCCTCTGCAGTCACGGCCTGATGTCCCATGCCCCACTCACTCATGCTCTTCCTTCTTGATGATCCTGGGATCTTCTATCTCTGCTTCTGAGATGGTTCCTTTCAAGCCCAGCTGAAGGGCATAACTAACCAATCCAAGCCTTTGAGTCCTGTATGTCTTATTTGCATGGTCCAGTCAATCACTTGGTAGAAATAAAGAAGACTTTGGATATGAAAGCCATATCAAGTAAATTCAAGGCACCACAGTAACAATCTAAGAATTTTTTTTTTTTTTTTTTAGCATGAAAACAATTTCTTGAGTTTTTACAATAGTGGGCTCATACAATATTTGTCTTTTTATAACTGATTAATTTCACTCAGCATAATGTCCTCCAGGTTTATCCATGTTATGAGATGTTGTAAAGATTCATAGTTATTTTTCATAGTTGCATAGTCTTCCATATGTACCACATAATAGTTTATCTATCTGTTTTTCCATTGAAGGATATTTAGACTGTCTCCCTCTTTTTGCTATTGCAAACAGTACTATAATGAACATCGGTGTGCATATATGTACTCATGGCCTGACTCTTATTTCTTATATATACCAAGTGGAGTGATTGTTGGGTCATAGGGTATTCCTAGTTACAGCTTTCTAAGGAAGGGCTAAACTGTTTTCCAAAGTGACTGGACAAGTTTACAGTCCCACCAGCAGTGCAGAAGTGTTCCAATCTCTCTACACAATTGCCAGCAATATTTTTTTTTTAACTTTGCTATTAATCCTGGGATGAGATGGTATCTCATTGTTGCTTTGATTTACATCTTTAAAAACGAACGATCATGAACATTTCTTCACGTTTGTTGACAGTGTGAATGCCTTCATTGGTAATACATCTGCTCATGTACTTTGCCCATTTTTTAAATGACTTTTTAGTTTCTTTCTTTATAGAGATGTGGCAATTTTCTATAAATTTTAGAAATTTGTCCCTTGTCTGATATATCAGTGAAAACATATTTTCTTTCCCCAGTGTGTGGTCCTCTTTTTAGTCTTTTGGTGAAATCTTTTGATGTACATATAAGTGTCTAAGTTTTAGGAAGTCCAAGTAATCCATTTGTCTTCTACGGATGTGTGTTTTTAGTCATGTTTGCTAGTGTATTTATGCCAGGTATTAGTTTGTCCCTATGTTTTCATTGATGATCATTATATTTCTAAGCTTTACATTTTGGTCTTTAATCAGCATTGAGTGTATGTTTGTATCTGGTGTGACATATGGATTTGCATTCATTCTTATGCAAATGGATTTCCAGTTTTGCCAGCACCATTTGCTGAAGAAACTATCCCTTTCTCATCTAATGTGTTTTCGTCCTTTGTCAAGGATCAGTTTACTGTACCTGGATGAATTTACTTCAGGATTCTCAATTCTGTTACATTGATCTATATATCTTTTGTTGTACCAATACCAGGCTGTTCAGACTATTGTCAGTGTGCAGTAGATTTTTAGATTATGGAGTGAGAGACCTTTAATATTTTTCTTCTTCTTAATCAATGCTTTGCTTATCCGAGGTTGCTTTCCTTTCTGTATAAAGTGATCAGTTTTTACATCTCAAAGAATTGAAATCTGGATTGGGAATGCATTATATCTATAGATTACTTTAGAGAGTGTTTACATTCTCACAATATTAAATCTTCCTATCCATAACCATGGTACAATCTTCCATGTTTAAGTCTTTTAATTTGTTCCTTTGGGTTAATATGCTGAACTGCAAAGTTGCTTTGAACTGCAAGGTTGACTGTTTAAGCTCACCAGTCACTCCTTGGAAACCCTAAACAGGGTCACAATGGGTCAAAACTGACTCAATAGCACTTCACAACAACAACAACAAATTTCTTATAGTAGTGTTTTGTAGTTTTCTTTGTATAGGCCTTTTGTTTCTCTGGTTTTGTTTCTACTATAAATGGTATTGATTCCTAATTTATTTTTAAGAGCTGCTTTTATTTGTATACAGGAATCCAACTGACTTTAGTTTTTTAACCTAGATTTTGGTTTTGGTTTTTAAGTTTTTATTGTGAATAGAATAATAGTTTACATGGGAGGACATCAGTTGCACACTCATCATTTCATTGCAATGATTACAATCTCCTCCATGCATCATCATTCAAAAGTATTTCCCTCTGTTTTTTGTTTTTGTTTTTGTTTTGTTGAGATGTACACAAAAACACTCAGGAATATATAATCATTTAAACAACCAAAGAGCACATTTTGCAAGCCTGCCTCCTAGACCACCAGCACACAGCCTTTCCCTTTCCATGAGTCTACAGTCTTCAGCTGCTCTATTTCTTCATGTCCTCATCTCTGCCTCTATCTCTGATGTCCCAGTTTCTCTAGATAGGATCCCACATTCCACTCCTGCTCTTCTCCCTTAACGGTCCTAAGGTCCTCTGTTCCTGGATTAACTACTCTTCCTTGTTTGTTACAATACTTCTACCTTTTATAGTTGTGATAGTCGCAATTAATCATGATTGCAATTACTCACTAGTAAATCATAAGAATTTTATCCCCCTCTTTTCAGCAGACCTGTCTAGACAAGATGAAAACTATTCAGTGGAGACTCTACCTCCCTCCCCCCACAACACTCTTAAACTAAACTCCTTCTCAATACCTTGTAAGCCACTTCTTGTCTTTACGGTCCCCTCCCCTCATTTTAGGTAGCCAATGTCTAAGTTGCCTGTCCCTGTCAACCCTGTGTACAGAGGATAGGATTGATACTTGAAGTGAAGATTCCTACTCTCTCATTGGTATTTTGAGCTACTACATCCATAAATATAGGTCAAGTTCATCAAATTGTAATAATTTACACTTGTTTCCCTTGTTTAAAATTTGTGTTTTTTTCTTATCTTTTTTTATCTTCCTCTAGTTGAAGCTAGCTCTAATGGGTACTATCTACAAGTTTGGTCATTCTTGTGTATTTGTTAGAATGAAAAAACCTCAGAAACCCTATACAGGGTCGTTATGAGTCGGAAGGGACTCCACGGTGCACCACCACCAAAACTTTAAGATAAAGATCTAAGTGAGTCCATGACAATGTTTTGTTGTTGTTTTATTTTTAAATCTAGATGGTATTGTAAGGAGTCCTAGTGTGGCACTGAAGGCCAAACACTGGACCACAAGGTTGATTTGAACAGTAAGGTGGTGGTTCAAAAAGGGGCTCCTTGGAAATGCTCTACAGGGTCCTTATGAGTTGGCACTCACTCGATAGCACTTAACAACAACAAAGATAGTAGTTATTCAACTAGTTGAGAAACTATACTAAAAATATGGAGCTCTGGTAGCATAGTGATTACAATTTGGGCGGCTCACTTCAAGGTCAGCAGTTCAAAACTACCAGCTGTCCTGCAGGAAAAAAATGAGACTTTCTGCTCCTGTGAAGATTTATAGCCTCAGAAACCCTGTGCAGGGTTGTTATGAGTTGGAACTGACTCCATGGCACACAGTCACCACTACCACACTAAGAATGGAAAATTTTGTACAGCTCACACCCAGCAAAGTGGAAACTATCCCAGAAACAACAAATATTTGTCATGTATGCCATCTTGGCTTCTATAGCAGATATTATCAATTGATTCTGGCATTATTTTCCACCCAGCTTGGATGAGGCCACAGAATTCTTAATTTAGTGTCCAAGAAAGTCACTATCAATTTGTCAGGATTGGTAACTGAAATGAAACCCATATATTATTTCTAATCTAACATAGTTTATAAGTGAGGCTTGAGGAAAAGAGTTTCATGATATCTTAACACAATTTTTTTCATATGTTTATTACTAAAATTAAAATAATTCTTATATGCAGTTCATTCACTCATTCATTCATTTGACCTTTATTTATTAAGCACCTACTTTGTGCCAGGTGCTGTTCTAGCTATGATGGTACAGCAAGAACAAAGCAAACAATATCCCTGCCCTTTTGGAGTATGTTGTTGTTGTTGTTGTTAAGTGCCATCGAGTCAGTACTGACTCATAGCAATCCTATGCACAACAAAATTATACACTCCTTGGTCTTGTGCCAACCTCACAATCATTGCTACATTTGAGCCCATTCCTGCTGCCACAGTGCCAATCCATCTAGTTGGGCCTCTTCCACTTTTTTTTCTGACCTACCACCTTACCAAACATGTTATCCTTCTCCAGGGACTGGTCCGTCCAGACAATACGTCCAAAGTAAGAGAGACGAAGTCTGGCTGTCCTGGTTCCAAGGAGCATTCTGGTTGTACTTCTTCCAACACAGATCTATTTGCTCTTTTGCCAGTCTATAGTACTTTTAATATTCCCCTCCAACACCATAACTCAAATGCATCAATCTTTCTGTGGTCTTCCTTATTCACTTTCCAACTTTGATGTGCATATGAAGCTATTCAAAATGCCATGGCTAGGGTGAGGCACACTTCAGTCTTTGCTTTTCAACACTTTAAAGAAGTCTTGTGCCGCAGATTTGCCCAATGCAATATGTCGTTTAATTTCTGACTGCTGTTTCCATGAATGTTGATCATTGATCTGACCGAGATGAAAAGTCTTTGACAACTTCAATCATTTCTCCATTGATATGGATGTTGTTATTGGTACAGTGGTGAGGTTTTTTGTCTTATTTACATTGATATGTAGCCCACACAGAAGGCTGTGGTCTTTGATCTTCATCAGTAAGTCCTCTTCACTTTCTGAAAGTGAGGTTGTATCAGCTGCATATCTCAAGTTGAGTCTTCCTTCAATTCTGATGCCATGCTATTCTTCATATAATCAAGCTTCTTGGATTATGTGTGCAGCATGCAGATTGGATAAGTATGGTAAGAGAATACAACTCTGGAACACAACTTTTCTAATGTTAAAACAGTCAGTGTTCCCTTATTCTGTTTGAACAACTGTCTCTTGGTCATGAGTACAATTAAGTGTTCCACCTTGGAAAAAGCCATCTAAAAATTCTGAGTCCTTTAGAAGTGTGACTTCCTTCTCAGTGCTATCAAGTGACCCTAGCAGACTTGGAATTTGCAAACACGTTGTGGAATGTGTTGTTGGTAAATTCCTAGGTCATATTTGTGAGTGTGTGACACAGACAGACTGTGTATTCGACTGCAGTGCTCATTCTGCCAACAGAGCTTTGACTTGCTGAGTGATTCAGACTATTTATTCTGTCACAAGGGAGAGCTGAAGTCAGAAAATATCATTCAGGCAAAACATGGCAGATCACAGGGTCATTTGTAACCATCCTTGCCTGTAAATTCAAACCAGCATTTTTTTTTTTTTTAAATCAGAGTTAGATCCGTTCTGCCAGCTCAACTTTCCCTTAGCAAATGTTATTTCTATGACACTCTCTGTGTTTGTATTTCCACTGAGATTGACTCAGAGGACATAAAGCTACAGTACATCTGTACACTTTTGATTCTTTCCTCTTTTTAAGACCTGTATTTAATTTGTGTTTTAATTATATCATGGTTAAAAATGGCTTTGAGTTGCAGCACGGTACCTTTCCTTCACCACCCACAAGAACAAAAATGGCCTGCGGGGTACTTAATGTGCCCAAATGGTGGGAAGATTAACTGTGAAGCAAAAACAACCTGATACGCTGTGATTACACTGGCTTTTATGTGCACCCGTTCATAATGTTTATCTCACAAAAAATGGGCTCCCCATCATCCCAGCCACTCAGATCTATAGATTGTGACGCTCATGCCCTTTACTGTATGTACTAGTAAGGTAGCCCTAGATACTGACTCTTGTAATGTTTAAGTAAATTCTCCTTATTAGTTGACCTGAATTTAGGTATTGTTTTATTGGCATCAGTAACATGGATCTTCATTCTGTTCTGCCTTTATAACTGGAAGCAGTACTCAGCTCACTTTCCCAGTCATTGCTAATGTGCTGGTATGCATCAGGATCATTTGGAGTGCTCATTGGAAAAGCAGATTCATGATTCTCAACCCACCTAGTGTTACATAATAAGTATGTTCCTCCTGTCTTATTATAGGAATGCCAAAAAGAAAGCACCAGCTACTAAGATTGCCTGGTATAAATCAACACTCAGTCTTCTTTGATACATGGAACTGGCATTCAGCCTGGATACATGTGTAAAACTATACAAGTCATGCAAATATTGAGATACTTCCAACCTGTTTAGTAAATAGCCCCTACTTGGTGTCCTTATTTTTACTACAGTCCCTCCCCTAAAATTCCTCTGGACCCCTCCCTTATGTTCACCAACTAAAGAGTTAATTCATGTCAGACAAAACAGCCTCCTTTTCATCCCCATCTTTTCTCATTGGACACTATTCCCTGTTGGAACACTGTGTTCTCAGAACTATCCTAAGCAAATATTTGGTGCTCATTATCAGTTCCCATTTTCTGGTGCTATCTGCTGAGTTAGAATGCCAAACCTCTAATTGTCTGGTTGCTGCTATTGTTAAGTGTCATCGAGTCGATTCTGACTGTGTAGGGTTTCTGAGGAGTGGCTGGTGAATTTGAACCATCGACATTTCTGTTCAAACCCACCTTGCAGTCGAGTCATTGTAGACATTTTCAGTGGCATGTTGATAGCTACATAAAACAAAGCCATGTCAATAAATAAATAAATTCATTACCTTTTTATGTGAATTTAAACTCTTCCTGCCAACTTTATATCCTGATTACTGCTTCTTATTCACTGCCACCAAATGACCAATCAATCAGGTATGAAACTGAGTCATTCTTGACTCCTTGCTCTCTCCATCATTTCCTCATCCAATTAGCTGGATTTTACTATAAAACTGATCTTGCATCCATCATTTCTTTTCATCCCCATTGCCACCTATCCCTCTGCGGGCTCATAGCCTCACTTTCAGTTAAACACAATTTCCTTCCTTTTCTCAGAGTTTTGCTTTATGCCAGCTCCAGATGAATCCTCTTAAAACACCATTTCGATCATTTCAAGTTTCTATTCATATATACTTGGTGGTGATTTTTCAACAACAACAACAACAACAACAACAAAAATCAAATGTCCTATACTAGCATTTAAAACTCTTTTAGGCCTCTTTAGCTTAGGCTCAGCTACTATATAATTTAACAATGACTTTTATTACGCATACAAGAAATTAAACCTAGAAAGAAAGTGACTTGCTCAAGTAACACAAATAGGATTATAACCCAGTTCCCCTGACTCCTTCCATCATACCATATTCCTGCCACACCACAAACCCTCCTAAAAACTTCAAGTCTAGCTTTTCCACAAACATACCTTCTGATTTTTAATCCGAGCTGCTTTTCTCTTTTGGAAACTGCACTGTCCTTTCTCTTCCCATCCATCCACTGCTTTTTTGAAATCTTAAATCTGATTGAATTCTGCAATAATCGTTTTCTCATATATCAGGGATCTCATGCCCCCAAGTTGCCTAGTTGATAAAGAATTTATTTCTTCCTCCCCTAATGCACTGGCCTGCAAGGTTGACTTGAACTGCAAGGTCAGCAGTTCAAGGTCACCAGCTGCTCCTCAGAAACCCAATCACTATGGTTCAGAACCAACTTGACGGCACTTAACAAAAACAACCCTACTCTCTTAACTAAAGGCTTTGCTTCCTATTTCATTGCAAAACATTGGAGTAGGCAGAAGGCTTCTACATAACAGTGGCTCTCAACCTGGATGCACCTCAGAATCTCATAGGAACTTTTAAAAAAGCAATAACTAGTCTGGACTCTAAACCGAACTTGGGACATTGTTATTGGTAGACATCCATATATTATTTTTTGTAAATTCTCTAGATAACTGCAATATACAGTCAGATTAGACCAACTGGCCTATAAATTCTTATGGGCATCATATTTATCTGCTTACCTATAATCTGTTCTAATACATAGCCTTTTTTTGTTTTCAGATGGACTCTGTGGTCATAGCTAATTCATCCAATGCTGAGATCCCATCTCTCTCAACTTCACGGGCATCACTCAGTATTTATCCCTTCTCCTTTCAGGTTTATTTTTTAAAGTTGTTATTGTGAGTTATGTGAGTTTACATGGGAGAACATTAGTTTTACATTCATCCTATCATATTTTGTTTTATTGCAATGATTACAATCTCCTCCATGCAT
>NW_006408519.1:20251764-20252809 GCF_000296735.1 Chrysochloris asiatica | reverse complement strand
AGGTCAAGTGCATACGATCTGCAAGGATGTGTGTTCTTGTGCATCCCCCCTCACTTCATATCAGCTGGACACTTCACTCTCCACTCTAGTCCTCTGTGGCCATGTCATTGCCTCTGGGCCCAGAAGTCCCTGGGTTTTGCCATACTGCTGGCAATCCAGGTCTCCACCTGGGTTCACAGGAGTCTATTGAATGTGGTTGGACTTAGCTCTCAATTTCATTGCTGTTTTTTCCCCCTTTTCCCCTTATTGGTGACCAACATGGTCACCAGCCAGACCACATGCCTGCTCGTGTATTCCCCTTGAGTCCTAGTCTTGGAAGGGAGTTTGCTCTGAGGAGACCTGACCACTTGCCTTGATGGTTCCCAGGTGAACAGCTACTTCGTCTTTCAGTAATCAGGCAGACTGTGTTATTGTGTCAGATTTTTCCTGCTGGTCTTTCTTTCACGAAGTATCTTCTGTTCTTCTAGCCTATCCAGGCTGGTCTGCTTGTCCTTTCCAGTGGAAATTTCCCATCTCAAAAGATTGTGGATGGGGCTCTGATTCCACTTTTGGTCTTATGCAATGCAAAAGTTCCACAGGAATCCTCTTTGACTGGGCAACTTCTAGTCCCCTTTAAGGTATTCCAATCAGTTATAGGCTGAAGACGGACTTACAAGCTTTCTATTGTGATGTTTCTGGCTATTCCTTTCTCCCCTGCTCAAGTATTTATTTTTCAATGGTAGGCAAGGGAAACCAAGATTCAAAAGACAGTCAAGCATCTTAACATTATTCCCATCTTTTACCCATTCAAACCATGCCTCAATCCCTGTATCTCGGAGCCCTGTTGTTTCAAGGTTGTGCATACATCATCATTTACCTCTGTCCCACTTAGCCCAGGAGAACATGCCTAACTGTTCTCCCATCTGCCTTTTTCTTCTATCCCTCTCCCCCTTCTTGTGTACTGCACTCCCTTCCCCCCCCCAAGTACCCAAGGTATCCTGTGTCTAGTCCCTACCCTGTGCTCTATCTTCCCCTTCTTTCCTTCCCTCCTCTCATCCCATACATC
>NW_006408519.1:20237797-20245524 GCF_000296735.1 Chrysochloris asiatica | reverse complement strand
GTTTTGAATTGTTTCCAGTGCTATATTGATTTTGTTTGATTGCTCTTGTAGTACTTTCCTGACTTCTTTGTTTTACTCCACCCATTTTCAGAGCAGTTGTATTTGTTTCCATATCATTCTTCTGAATTCTTTTTCAGGAAAATCCAAAACCTTCTCTTCCTCTTCTGGAAAGCTTTTGTCTGTCTCCAGCTCATTTGTCTCAGTTACTCTTTTCTGCTTTTGGACATGTTTTGAGACCTTTTGTTGTGTTTTCTTGGTCATTTCCAGTAGTTACATGGGGTTTTAATGCTTAAATGGATGTTTGTTGCTGTGTTATTAATCTTACTGGGTGTCTCCTGATAGATGTGATCAAGACATAGGCTTCCCTTTTCGCATATAAGCTTACCAGTTATTATTGGCTCTTGTCTCAATGGTGGAATATTATGGGGTATGCTTATAGCTTGGCTATGTGGCCACGCTTGCTGTCTCTTCTTGGGTAATGTAGGGAGAAAAAACTCCCACTTTAAGGAAAAATGTGTGATCAAAAGTACCAAATGCAGAAGCAATGTAAAAGCAGAGACAAAAACCACCGCTTTGAAACAAAAATAAAACTGTGGCCTACTGGCCAGTCACCTTGCTACACAGACAGTGTCTGTGCACCATAGAAGCCTTTAGCAGTGGGTGGGGGTGTCTATTCATTCAGGTCCTTCTTCTGGTCACCACCATAGAGGTGTGCAGATAAATATTGAGAAGTTAATGGGAGAAAGATTGTCTACTATTTTTGTCTCTGAATGTCAGTTAGGTATCTGTGTGTGCACAGAGTAATTCTCAAAATAGTTGTGTCCTATTATGTTGGGGTTTTACAGATTGTTCATGTGGTTTGTCTGTCAAGCCAAGCTTCCTTTTATCTTGCTGGATAGGCTGGAATAAGGGTCCTGCACAAGTTAACTTTAGGGCTAGGACCCAAAGGCTTCTGCATAAGCAGCAGCCAAAGAATTTGCCCTTGGGACCCATGGGGCTCTTTCTTTCTGGGCTGTAGGAAAACTGTGGGCTCAACACTGGACTTTTTTGGAGGTGCACACCCACCTGCCTGAAGGTATCCAGGCTGGGTAATGAAGGCTTGACAGGGAAGAGGAGGAAAAAATGCGTGGAATCTCCCCACGCCTCCTTTTGCATATGTCACTGTGCCACTTTTAGCTCTGGTTCACTGTGCTGGTCTGGCTGTATCCCTGCCCTCTGAACTCTGCCTGAGCAGTGTAGCCACAGAGGGAGTCTCATGTCTCAACCAATTCCTAAATCACAATATTATCCTTTATACCATGATGTTTCCACTGGCCAGGGCAGGAAACTGATGCCATACACCTTATCTAAAGCTCTGGTGCTGTTCCGTTAAAGCAGCTTCTCTGGGTTTTCATCCCCCCTCCCACCGAGCCTGTCCTACCTGACTCTGCTCTGCTGCCTCCAAAACCAAAAAGCTCCCTTCTATTTTTATCTGGAAGAAATGCTTGCTAAAGTGCTTGTAAGAAACAGAGAAAGCGCCGGTGAATACAGTTTTACTCTGACACCACTGGTATCATCATGAGCTAGAATCAACTCAATGGTGAGTTATGAGCTGGTTAAGTTTTTGTCAACATCAAATTTACTAGATCTCTTCTGTTTGTAAACAAAAACAAATAATCAAACTGAACTTCTCTGGAGTCCTACATAGTCCAACCATCACCCAATTTTTCTCCCTGTCTTTGTATTCAAATAATTCTATGTAGTCATTGTCCACAATTCACTTTTCATTCTCAAGTAAACCCACTCTTGTTACATTTTTCACACATCCCAACTTGAAAACTATTGTCCGAGTCTCCAGTGACTTCCAGTTCTATGATAAAGTAAGATATGTTAATGCATATCTGACTTATTAACAGCAATGTTTAATTCAGTTGAGCACACCCTTTGCAAAGGTAAACTTGCTACCCTTGGGTTATAAAACTCCATATATTCCTAAATTTCTTTTTATCTTACTTGTTGCTGTTTTTCAGTTCCTTTTGCTGGTTGTTCCATATCTCTTCCTTTTTATATAGTAAACACCAGAGACCTGCCTTGGACTTTTGCTCTTCCTTTTCTATGTTCATTCCTTTGGTCATCTCATTGACTTTTTTTTTTTTTTTATTGGTATAAAATTGAAGACAAATAAAATGCATGGGTTTCAAATATATAATCTCATCAGTTTTGGCACATATGCAAGCATGTGTAACAATCATCACAAGCTAGATAATAAATATTTCCATTTATCCTCAAGTTTCCTTAAGCAGTTTTTTTGAGTTTATACTGTTTGGGGAACATTGGTGGCTCTGTGGTTAAAATGCTTGAATGTGACTGTTGGTGGTTGGAACCTACCTTTGGAGAAAGGTGTGGCAGTCAGTTTCTGTAAAAATTTACAGCTTTGGAAACCCTGCAGGGCAGTTCTAGTCTATCCTATAGAATTGCTATGAGTCAGAATTGACTCAATGTAAATTTTTTTTGGGTGGTGGTGGTGGTGAGCGTTGATGTTTGATGAACGATTTGAATCTTTAAATTTATGTTCCACCAAATTTAAGAAGCTCTCAGCCATTATTTCTTCAAATACTCTCCCTGACTTTCCTGTTTCTTCTTTCCTTACTGGATTTCCACACACCTGTTAGCTTCATGGAGTGTCACATAGGTCCTTCAGGCTCTGTTCATTTTTGTTCATTTCCAGACAGTTGTTTTTCCTAGTGTCAACTCTTCTCTGCAATCCATCCTCTTCTGTTTACTGTTCCTCATCCTTAAGTAGTTGTTTGTAGTACTTTTTCCCAACATAGAGTTTTTGTGATACTCAGAAGAAAGTTTATACTATAGCAGACTTTTGCTGCCATGGCAAAACAGACCTCAATTATGCAACTTTATGGTTTTAAATGCCTTACTTTACCAGATAATGTCCAAATGAATATATCCAAGTCAGACTTCTCACCCTTCAACTCCAGATAATTATATACAACCACCTGCCTGGTGTGGTGCTGTAAGATAAACACTGGACTGTTAAGTGCAAGGTCAACAATTCAAGAATATCAGCCACTCCTTGGAAATTCTATACAGGTCACTGTGAGTAGAAACTTACTTGACAACACATAACAACAATAACAACAAACTTCCTGTGTCTCCACCTTGGATGTGTAATAAGCATCTTCAAATTGGCATGTCTAAGATTGAGCTCCCACTCCACTTCCCCCCCACCCAAATCTGTGCCTTCACGTTTTCAAAGCCAGAACATATCCTTATCCCTAAGTCACAAGGTACAAGGCCATAGGTCACTTTGCAGAAAAATGTATTAAGTGCCATCGAGTTGGTTCCAACTCATAGTGACCTACTTATATAGGATTTTTGAGGAGCATCTGATGAGTTTGAACCTCTGACCTTTTGGTTCAAACTGACTTTGAAATCTAGGTCTTATCCAATTATACTACATCAGGACAGTATGCATCCTTAACAGGATGTGGCTTCCTGCTTCTGGTGTGGTCCAACAGGTTAATGTGCTAGACTGCAAAGTCAGTTTGAGCTACAAAGCCAGGGTTCAAACTCATCAGCCATTTCTCAGAAACAGGGTCACTATGATTTGGAACCAACTTGATGGTACTTTACAACAACAAGAAAATGTCATGGTGTAGTGCCTTAAGATAAAGCACTAGATTGTAAGGTCAGGTTGAACCACAAAGTCAGCGGTTCAAACTCACAAGCTGCTCCTTGGAAACCCTATACAGGGTCTCCATGAGTCAGAACCAACTCCATGGCACTTAGCAACAACAACAACAAGGTCTGTAAACTGAACTGACTCTATGGTACTTAAAAACAAGGTCTCAAAATAAAACTTCCAATATGGGTCTGTAGGATCAGCACTGGACTTCAAATCACAAGGTCAACAGTTCAAGCTCTTCAGCTGCCCCTTGGAAACCCTATACAGGGTCACTATGCGTCAGTATCAACTCTACTGCACTCAACAACAAGTCTGTAAATTGAACCAACTCAATTTTTGTAAACTAGCCAGATTTGCAAACTAGCCAACTCTGATATTTGCCTGAGGAGCTATGAGTCTCAATTTTGGTGATTCAAGTTAGATTTCCATTCACTTGACCCCAAACTTTCACATACCGAATTGAGCTATAAGCAAGTCCTGTTGCACTACTTTAAAAATGTTTAAATATTGCTGTCACCTTCCTCTCACTATCATATTTATCCAAGCTACTACCATATCTCACCAGGGTTATTATAATTGTAATTGTAGTTGGATTGATTTCCTGCTCATAAATGTTTATTTAATTAATGGTCCACCAGCCTTATATGCTTAAGACATTTGCACAATATATAATTGCTAGGACTTGATTCCCACTGTTGACAAGTAAATGACTGAAAAGTTGAACATCACATCTAGCTAATTGGATCTGTGGTTATAAATCAGAGAGTTAAACTCTACAGATCTTACTAAAAGGGTGGGGCTCTGTGCTTAAGTGATATTGCTGAATGAAATAAACAAAATTCTTCAGCATAGATGTCTTCATATAAATCATGCATTACATTTGCTTTACTCAAAACTGGGCCACACCACAAACTGGGTGTGTGCTATCCCTAAGTAGGAAAATGAGATAATCGGACTCTTCACTATCAAATCTTAAACTCTGTGTGGTGTTTGAAAGACTCTGAGCTGTTTGACTGACCAGCGAATGTACTAGTGATTTGCTCATATCTTCCTAGCTACCTGTAGTATTAATCAAAAGTTACAAGAATCACTTAGGGAATTTTCTGAGTTTATACATACTCAATTTCTCACCCCTTCCCTGTCCCTGCACACCAGCATCTGGTGTGTCCACTAAGGGGTATCTCTTAGTCTGTTAGAGATAAGATTTGAAAAACAACCTCAAATAATTTTTATAACTGAAATCATTTTGTTTCTCTCCCAACCAAGTTGAGTATCCTGGAGATTATATTGATTACTTTATGGTCCTCGCTCAACTGCTTATATATGTATGCAAAGTTGTCTTTTTATATTAAACTCTAGAATGACTGAAAATCCTGGGAAATTTTATAGCCCTTTATATATGGTAATGGTATTTCTTATTCCTGCTTTAAGGAAAATATTTTGCTTCACTTTTTTGTGGTTTAGTTCCTATGTGTAAATTCACTATGCTTGTACTGAGATTTTTTTGGGGAAGGGGGGCTTAATTTGCATATTTCTTCAATTAGTCACAAATGTATTAGTGAACATTATCTTTTGTAAGGTCTAAAACTAAGACCCTGTTGTTGTTAAGTGCCATCGAGTCCATTCTGACTCACAGCAACCCTGTATAAGAGCAGTTGGTGAGCTTGAATTGCTGACCTTGTAGTTCAAACCAATCTTGCATTTCAGCCCATCAGAAATTAATACAAGGATATTTCTAAACCTTTGTGTAAAACTTCATTATCTCTTAATTCCATTTTTCCATAAACTTTTTGAATCCCCTTATATAACAGCTAATTACTTGCCCCTTTCCCACAGATATGCAGTTTTATCTAAGGGTAGATTGTCTATTACACATGATTACGGTTTCAAATACTTTTATTAAAATCACTGGCATTGAATTTTAGTGGGGGAAAGGGGATAATATAATTATATTATTATATTATATTATATTATGGAGGGACAGTAATGTACAAGCAAACTAGGAAAGGGAGATATGTAAGTAAGAAACATCATTCTATTTTCATTTTAAGAGATAAGAACAACAAATAGAATTTTAATACTTAATTTTCTAATATAAAACAGGGATTATAAAACTGTTTTCAACAAATACAAATTGCTTGCAGTTTTAAAAAAGAATGGAATAAAGGAATAAAGAAAAGCCCAGTGCAGGAACTAGTAAGATTGGAGAGAAAATGTTCTATAGATTGAAAGAGACATTGAAATCCAGAAAGAATGTCATGGGGAAAAGCAAGAAGGAAAGCTTATTGGCAAAGAAAGAAAGAATGAGAGAGATATCATCTCTAGTCACCTCTGATTCCGATTTATGCAACACCTTCTCTACAGAATCTCTTAAATTTCTTCTCCTGGGTCTTGGTCCTCCTACCCTTCCCTACACTCCACCTTCTCTTCCCAAATACCCCTCCCACCCCTGAGTTTTTTTAATCTGATTTGTTATCTCAAAACAAACTGTTCAAATCTTTAGGCTTCTTTCTTCATCCCTATTTCAGCCAGTAACTTTGAAGATGCAAAAGATATTATTTTGCCCTCTTTAGAAGTTTAAACACCCTAGGGATTAGGTAGGGTCAGCTGAGAGCATTTGTTTTACTAGATTATCCAATCTGAAGAGTGTATTATACCTAAATCAACAAAGACTTTTGAAAGTCAGGAGGAAATTGGATGGGAAATCATAACTCTTCCATTACTAGGAAGGGTTCTAAATAATAAAACCTCTCCTGAAATTTATTATATCATCATGTTCTTGCAGTTCTGATGCATTTCTCGCTTCCTCACTACTTAGGCCTAGACTTACAATTACTGAAATGACCAATGTCAGAAACTCCAAAATGCTGTCATTTTAAGATCTGAGTTCACGAAAGTTCCATATAGACCTTTAAATGTATTTGAATTTGAGTGTTCACATATGTAAATACTCCCAAGCCATTAGACATCTATGAGAATGCAGGAATGAGTAAGGAAAGGCAATACAAAGAGTATGGTCCTGGTGTGGCATTGTTGTGTAGGCACTGGATTACTAACTCCAAGGCTAGCTATTCAAGCCCATCAGTCAGTTCTTGGTAACCCAGTACAGGGTGGCTATGAGTCAAAACTGACTGAATGGCAAACTGACTGAATGGCACTTAACAACAACAATATCTTAACTTGGTTGAACCTTCAGTTTTACTGAAAATAATAATTGGGGATCAAAGATAAATCATCATTGTTGATGTTAAGTGCCTTCGAGTCAGTTCCAACTCACAGCGACCCTGTATAGAATTTCTGAGCAGTGCCTGGTAAGTTTGAATCACTGGCCTTGTGGCTCAAACAGACATTGAAGTAGAATGTTTATCCTATATGGCCACTCCAGGACTGCAAACCATCATTAGAGGATTTCTTGTTAAATGCAGAATGGTGGCTTCCTCTATTATAAAACCTGCAAATCATTTTGAACTTTTGTGTAGATACAGCTTATTATAGAGTAAATGAATACAATTCTGTCCAAGGACAAAAAGCATGGCTACTGAAAACAATCTAACCTTATAGTCTTGTTTAACCTAAGGTCAAGTGCTTAAAAATTAATGCACTACACAGCTTTATTTAAATACAATGAAAAAATAATAGATCATAATTTAAGTTGTACAGTGTGGTGCTGTGGACTAATGTGCCAGACTGCAAAGTCATTTGAATTGCAAGGTCAGTGGTTCAATCTCACCAGCTGCTCCTTGGATACCCTGTACAAGCATACCTGTCGCTATGGGTCAGAATCAGCTCAATGGCACTTAACACAGTAACAATACATAGATCAAGAAACAGCTGTTCAAACAGAACAAGGGAAAACCAAATAGTTTAAAATTAGGAAACCAGTGTGCCAGCGTTGTATTCTTTCACCATACTTATTCAATCTGTATGCTGAGCAAATAATCTGAGAAGTTGGATTAGATGAAGAAGAACGTCTAGATAGGAAGAAGACTCATTAACAACCTGAGAAATGCAGATATACAACCTTGCTTCCTGAAAGTGAAAAGGATTT
>NW_006408519.1:20218809-20233682 GCF_000296735.1 Chrysochloris asiatica | reverse complement strand
TATAATTTTCTTTCTTAGTGATGTCCTTCCCTGGTTTGGGTCTGAGGATTATGCTTGCTTCATAGAATGAATTAGGACGTTTTCAACCTCTTATATGTTCTGGAATAATTTGAGTAGATTGGTGACAGCTCTTCCCTGAATGTTTGGTAAAACTCACCAGTGAAGGCATCTAGACCTGGACTTTTTTGGTTGGGAGTTTTTGATGACTTGATCAATTTCTTCTTTTGTTATGGGTCTTTCAAGTTTTCTGCTTCACTCTGTGTAAGTTTAGGTAGACCATGTTTTTCTAAAAAGTATCCATCTCTTCTAAGATTTTAAATTTGTTGGAGTATGACTCTTCATAGTATTCTGTCATTATCCTTTTGATTTCCTTTGGTTCCATTGTGACATCACCCATGTGGTTTCTTATGTGTGTTATTTGTGTCTTCTCCCTCTTTTCTTTTGTGAGGTTTGCCAATGGTTTGTCAATTTTATTAATCCTTTCAAAGAAACAACTTCTTTTCCTGTTAATTCTTTCTATAGGGTTTCTATTTTCTATGTTGTTTATTTCTGCTCTAATCTTTATTATTTCTTTTCTTCTGGTAGTTGTAGGCTGGCTTTGTTGGTATGATTTAACTGTTGGAGATTCTATGTTAATGTGTTAATTTTGGTTCTTTCTTCTTTTTGGATGTGTGCATGTATTGCAATAAATTGTGCTCTCAGCATTGCTTTCTCCGTGTCCCAAAGATTTTGGTATGTTTTATTTTCCTTTTTAATTTGTTTCTAGGCACTTTGCGAGTTCGTGTTTTATTTCTTCTACTACCCAGTAGCATTTCAGTAGTGTGTTATTCAATTTCCATGTGTTTGACTTTATTTCCTTAGTCTTCCTATTGTTGATTTCTAATTTTATAGCATTGTGTTCTGAGAAGATGTAGTATTTTGATGTTTGCAAATTTATGGAGGCTTGTTTTGTGGCCTAACACATGGTCTATCCTGGAGAATGTTCCATGTGTGCTGAAAAAGTATGTGTATTGTGCTGTTGTTGGGTAGAATGCTCTGTACACATCTGAGGTCAAGTTGGTTAATCGTGTTGTTTAGTTTCTCTGTATCTTTGTCAAGTTTCTTTCTGACTGTTCTATCCGTTTTTGAAAGTGATGTACTAAAATTTTCCACTATTATTGTAGATTTGTCTATTTCTGTCATCAATTCTAGTAGCGTTTGCTTTGTATATCTTGGGGCTCTTTCATTGGGAGCATAGCTATTTTTATTGGTTATGTCATCTTCTTTGATTGACCCTTTAATTATGAGATAGTGTCCTTCCCTATCTCTTATGCTGGTTTTTGCCTTAAAGTTTATTTTATCAGAGATTAGTATTGCTACTCCTGCTCATTTTTTTTTTCTTAAATGTTTAATTGTGAATTATGTGATAGTTTACATGGGAGAACATTAGTTTTGCATTCATTCTATCATATATCATCTCATTGCCATGATTACTCCTGCTCATTTTTTATTGCAAATACCTTGGTATATTTTTTTCCATCTATTAACTTTTAATCTGTTTTTGTCTTTGTGTGTAAGGTGTGTCTCTTGCAAACAGCACATTGAAGGGTCCTGTTTTCATATCCATTCTGCCACTCACATATATAAAACCCTAAAAGAAAAAAACAACAACAAAAAAAATGTTTTTTGTCGTTTTTTTCTTTTAGGGTTTTATATATGTCTCCCCATTGCATTCTTGCCTGCGTGGTTTCTGCTGAGAGATCAGAGCTTAATCTTATGTTTTTTGCCTTTGTAAGTAACACTTCTCTTTTCTCTGGCTGCTTTTTGGATTCTCTTCTTGTCTTTGATTTTGGAGAGCTTGATTATGATATGTCTTGGTGGTTTTATTTTGTGTCTATCTTTCCATCAGGCAAGATGTTAGGGAATTTTCTTCTATCTCCTCTGTGGACTTCTGTGAATCTTCCTTTTCCTGAATGCCAATAATTCTTAAGTTATTCCTCTTCATGTTGTCCAACATAAATCTTGGACTCTCTTCAGATGTTTTAATCCTTTTTTCTGCTTGCTTTTCTATCTTAGCAGTATTGAGAGATTTGTCTTCCTGCTCACTGATTCTGGCTTCCGTCTTTTCAATACTACTCCTTTGTCATTTCAGTGTATCGTCCATTTCTGATATTTTATTATTAATCATTTGGACCTCTTTTTGCAGGTTTTGAATTATTTCCAATACTATAGCTATCTTATTTGATTGCTCTTATAGCATTTTCCTGAGTTCTTTCTTATTTTCCTGTGAAGCATTTGAATTTGTCTCAATATCATTTTCTTGAATTCCTTCTCAGGCAGATCTAAAGCCTGCTCTTCTTCTAATGGGACGTATATGCCTACCTCCAGCTTTTTTTTGTCTCAGTTACTCTTTTCTGTTTCTGGACGTGTGCTAAGATCTTTTGTTGTTTCTTGCTGTTGTGTTTTTCAATAGTTAGATATGTTTTCAATGATTAAAATAATGTATGTTTCTGTATTATTAAGCTTATTGAGTGCCTCCTTGTAGATGTGTTCCAGAGATAGGCTTTCCTTTTCACATCTCTTATTACTCAACTGCAAGTAACCTTAGCAAGTGTTTCATATCTATGTAATGTGTAGTGTTTGGTACCCCTGCCCAGATGGTGGGATATTATAGGGTATGCTTGTAACTTGGCAAATGGCCACAATTGCTGGCTCTTCTTGGGTAATGTAGGGAGTGAAAGATCTCACCCAAAGAAAAAAAAGTAGGACCCAAAAGGCCAAAAATAGAAACAAATTTAAAAGCAAAACTAAATCAAAATGAAAACCTCTTAACAAGTTAGTCCAGTTATATTTGCTGAGTAGATCAGTGAGTGTGCACAGCAGAAACATTCAGGGGTGGGTGGATGGGGGTGTCCACTTGCACAGGCACCCACTCCAGTTACTGCTGTGGAGATGAACAAACAGGCAATGAGAAATGAGTGGAAGAAAAATTGTTCACATTTCTTTCTTTGGTGATTGATTAGGTCTGTCTGTATCCAGAGGATCTTTCTCCCTTTAGTGAATTTTTAACAGATGCTGAGTTTAAACACTAATCTTGTATGTAGTTGTTGGTGTTGGTTCTTACCTTTTATGTTGGGGTTTTTACAGGGTACAAATACAGCTCAACTGTATGACCAGACGTGCTGTCCCTTGTTAGATAAGGCAGCAATAAAAGCTCCCACCTAATTAGGAGAGCCAACTTCCAGACGTTATAAAAATCTGCTGAAGGATTAGCCTCTGGACTTTTAGCTACTCTGTACTGTGGGAGATTGTGCAGGACCCTTTTGGGGGTGTGCTCCCACTTGCCTGAAGACTACCCAGGCTAGGCAGAGAGGGTGTGACAAGGAAGGGCACAGGAGTTGAAGGAAAAATAGCAAAAGAAAAATACACAAACACACACACACATCTTTTTCCATAAGTTACTGGGTGGTTTTGGTCCCTCCCTCTGACCTCTACCAAGACTGTAGTTGGGGTGCAGAGTCCCAATTGATTCAGAAAAATCCAAGTTCTTTCTTGCTCTATTAGATTTCTCTGCTTTTAGGCACCCAAAACTATTTCCCCTTACTTTATATAGAATTTAAAGCTCCAGGATTGTCCCAGCAAAGCATTTTTTTTCTTCTGGCTTTTCTGAGTCCCTTTTGCTTCCTCTGCCTCCAAACTGGAAGTCGCCCTTTTGATCTTGAATGATTGACCATTCCATGGTGACTATGCCTTACTAGTGTTGTTGTCCCATCTATATAACTATCTACTGCATGGCTGAAAACTGGACCACCAGGATGAATTCCTTTCCAGAACTGGTGAATGATTGAGAGCCATAGTCTATCTTGTTTGGGGATTATTCAACTTCTCGTATACTTATCTTCCTGTCTTTCATGATGTGAGGGAAATATTTTCCAACATCTCTTCGACTTCTTTTCTGTGCTTTTCTTTGTATCTTCCTGTTTTGGAATTCTGATCACCAGTAAGTTATTTTTCTTCATGTTGTCCCACATAAACCTTAGACTTCCTTCAGATTTTTTCATTTATTTTTCTGATTGTTTTTCTAGTTTACTAGTATTGAGAAAGTTATATTCAATATCACTAATTCAAGCTTCCATTGATTCACATCTACTCCTTTGCCTTTACAATGTATTCTCCATTTTTGGAATCTTAGTATTAATTGTCTGGATCTCCATTTGCAGGTTTTGTGTTGTCTTTGATGCTTTAATTTTGTTTGATAGCTCCTGCAGTGTTTCCTGAATTATTACTTGTTTTCTTCAAGCTTTCTGTCAGTCATTCAGAGGTACCTACATATCATTCTCTTGGATTTTTTTTTTTCAGGTAGTTCCATGTGCATAAGGTACTTCCTTCTGTCTTCTAGTTCATTCATCATCTTTTCATGCTGCCTTGCATAATAGTCTTGTACATCAGTGAACTCATTTTCACAATATAGAGGGCTGTGAGATGCAGAGGGAAATAAACAGGAGGAAGAAAAGGCAAACTAAACGAAGGGATATTATGAGCAACATGTGGAATTTTTTAGTTCAACAAACTATTGTTGTGTTGTTAAGTGATTTTGAGTTGATTCTGACTCAAAACTCTGTAAAGGGTTTCTGGGAGTGGCTGGTGAGCTTGAACTACTGATCTTGCAGTTCGAATCAACCTTGCAGTCCAGCACATTAACCCACAGCACCACATCAGGACTCATTGCAAACTGTTATTCATCCATTTTTAAGTCAGTTAAATTCTGTATTTCTAAGCAACACAACCAGACCTTGTAGAAATCTAAGAACAAGGGAACACCCCAATCTCACAGGGAATGAATATCAGTTTCGTTGGGACATTTAGTGCTTTCTGTAAAAACTGAAATATCCTTTGAGAACTAGTGTTGCTGTAGATTTCAGGTTATCTACATAACCTTGGTGTAGCACTGTGGATTAATGTACCAGACAGCAAAGCAGTTTGAACTGCAAGGTCGGTGGTTCAAGCTTACCAGCTGCTCCTTGGAAACCCTATACAGGGTCGTTATGGGTCTGAATTGACTCAAAGACACTTAAAAACAACAACATAGCCTTTGCTCTAGGAAGATTTTGTTGATATCTACTCTTGTCCTCTTCTCAATAATGAGTCACCAGTTTCTGTGTTTCAGGTTTTCTCTTCAATTCTCTTTCATTCTAAGTTCAATGTTAGTCAAGACTTTACTCACTCTCTCTCTCTCTCTTTTTTTTTTTAATGTTTTATTGTGAATTATATGATAGTTTACATGGGAGAACTTTAGTTTTACATTCATTCCATCGTATATCATCTCATTGCCATGGTTCCAATCCCCTCCATGCATCATCAACCGCTGGCTCCAAGCGTTTGCTGCCTATTTCCTTCAATATATCTTTTAAATTTTGCTCTTTTATACCAACAGCTCTCTCACTCCATGTGGCTATCATTGAAAGTGTCTGAGAGAGAAAATCTTATTGATTTAATTAATCACTATTGGCCCTAGAGGTAGAGTTTTGATACCAGGCAACCTCAGCAGCTGCTGACCAGCCTTTGTTCTGGACGCTCTTGGAATGGGCACCTACAGCTAGTGCAGACATCTTAGCCAGATAGGAAAGTGTTATGGGTTACGAAACATGGCCAGTAAAGAAGCTTCACTCAATAGGAACCGTGAGTGTATATGCTTAGAGTGCACACTCAGAGAAAAATAGACTCTTATTTTTTATTTCAGTAGTTAAAGATATGTGTTCTGGATTCAAATCTTTGCTCAGTCACTTACTAACTGTGAGATTTAGGGAAAATTGCTTAGCTATGCTAAACCCTTATTTCCTCATTTGTAGAAGTAAGATAATTTTGGCATCTACAGTATAATCAGTGTGAAGATAAAATGAAATAATCCAGTTAAGATACTGGGCATATAATAAATCTCCCTAAAATAGTTGTTATTGTTTTTATTTTCATGAGGACTAAATGAAAAAGTTTCCATTCTTTACTGCTACATATGTAATATGTAATATTCAAATTATTGAACGTTGCAGAAAGCATCAAAAGAAGGTGGAAGGAATACACAGAGTCACTGAACCAAAAGGGAATGGTTGATGGTCAACTATTTCAAGAGGTAGCACATGATCAGGAACCAATAATACTGAAGGAAGAAGTCCAAAGTACATTGAAGGAATTGGCAAAGAACAGGCACCAGGAATTGATGGAATAAATATTGAAATCTGTCAAGAAAGTGAAGTGGCACAGGAGGCACTCACTCATCTATGCCAAGAAATTTGGAAGACAACTCTCTGGCCGACTGATTGAAAGATCCATACTCATGCCCATTCCAAAGAGAGATGACCCAATGGAATGCAGAAATCATCAGACAATCTCTTTGATGTCCCATGCAAGTAAAGTTTTACTAAAGATAATACAGAAATGGCTACAAGCATACATTGACAGAGAACTTCCAGAGGTTCAAGCCGGATTCAGAAGAGGCTGTGCAATGAGAGACATCATTGCTGATGTCCAATGGATCTTGGCTGAAAGAGAATACCAGAAAGGTATTTACCTGTGCTTTAGTGAGTAAGCAAAGGCTTTCAGTTGTGTGACTCATGACAAGCCATGGAAATACTGCAAAGTATTGTGCTCATGAGGAATCTGTACCTGGACCAAGAGGCATTTGTTCAAACAGAACATGGGAACACTGAATGGTTTAAAAATAAGAAAGGTGTGCAACAAAGTTGTATTCTTTCACCATACTTATTCAACCTGAATGCTGAGCAAATAATTCGAGAAGGTGGGTTATATGAAAAAAAATGTGGCATCAGGATTAGCGGAAGACTCATTAACAACTCATGATATGCAGATGGTATAACCTTGCTTGCTGAAAATGAAGAAGACTTAAAATATTTACTGATGAAGATCAAAGACCACAGCCTTCAGGGTGGATTGCATCTCAATGTAAAGAAAACAAAAATCCTCACCACTGGACCAATAAACAACATTCTTATCAACAGAAAAAAGATTGAAGTTGTCAAGGACTTCATTCTTCTTAGATCAACTGTCAACACTCATGGAAGCAGCAGTCAAGAAATCAAACTACTTATTTTATTGCATTAGGCAAATCTGCTTCACAAGACCTTTTTAAAGTGTTGCAGAATAAAGATGTCAGCTTGAAGACTAAGGTGTGCCTGACTCAAGCTATGGTATTTTCAATAATCTCATATTCATGCAAAAGCTGAACAGTGAATAAGGAAAACTGTAGAAGAACTGACGCTTTTGAGTTACGGTGTTGGAGGAGAATACTGAAAGCACCATGGGCTGCCAAAACAGCCAACAAATCTGTGTTGGAAGAAGTACAGCCAGAGTGTTCCTTGGAGGCCAGGATAGCCGAACTCCGTCTCTCATTCTTTGGACATATTATCAGGAGGGAGCAGTCGCTAGAGAAGGATATCATGTTTGGTTGGATAGAGGGTTACAGAAAAAGAGGAAGACCCCCAAAAAGATGGATTGACAAAGTGGCAGCATCAATGGGCTCAAGTCTGGCAATGATAGTGAGGTTGGCCTAGGTTCCGGCAGTTTTTTCGTTCTGCTGTGCATAAGGTCGCTATGAGTCAGTACCGACTTAATGGCACCTAACAACAACAAAAACAACATATGTAATAAGGCCCTGTCTCTTGAGTAAAGCATAAGACCCTTGGAAATGGGAGATGCTATTTTGCTTTGGAATCACATAAAGAAACTTATGACTTTTTAAGAAGATGCTACTTAGTTTATTCTCTCATTCTGTCAGTATTTATTGAGCATTTATGTGCCTGAATCTGCTGTTAGATACCGAGGTAGAAAGATAGGACACACACAAAAAAGGGATATAGTATCTGGACTGGAAGACTTCAGTGTTTAGGGTGTTATGAAATAAAAGTAATGAATGGACTGAAAGTTTAGTTTGAACCAAAAGATTGGCAGTTCAAACAACAGCCATTCCTTGGAAATTCTATACAGGGTCACTATGAATTATAACTTAAAAACAGTGGGAGATAAAATGAAGTCAAGCCAACTACTATACAATTGAACTTTGGGAAAAAAAGAAAAGAGAATTGACTAAGATGCAGTGGCCTTATAGTTCATCTAATCTGATTTTCTTCATTTTATAGATGATGAGTCTGAGTTTGTATCCACATAAGTCTTTCCTTCAAGAAAATTTCTGAGCCATTTTACCATAGCTAAGCTATGTATTATTAAGCTTGAATTGGTCTAAAAGCAAATGAAAGCCCCCCTGTGAAAATTTGTCAGAACTTGTTGTTGTTAGGTGCAGTCAAGTTGGTTATGACTCATAGTGGCCCTGTATAGTGTTTCCAAGGAGCAGCTAGTGGATTTGAATCACCGACCTTGAAGTTAGCAGTCCAGTGCTTATTCCCTAGTGTAAGGTAAAACTTAAATATTAATTTGTCAGAAAGTATTTACTCAATGTAGATCATCTTGCCTTTGGCTGCAATTGTGAACAATAGATCAATATCCAATATTTTGAAAACTTTGAGATCAAGTTGATATCTCATTGTCTTTTCTGTTAGAAGATACTATAAATGATAAACATTACCCAAATACAACCAAATAAATTCTTGTATAACTCTCAGGACTTTCTTCAGTCTAGTACAAGTGTCATGGCACAAGCCCTCTTTATTCTATCACCAAAGTATCCAGCTATCAAGTTCTCAGGTTCCAGTCTTTCAATCAACTGTGTAGTAAAGATTTTATTCATTTTTTAAAAGAATATATTTTAAAATGTCAGAGTGCGGACTCTGATTATCATATATAGTAATGTTTTATCTAACCTGCTAATTCAAATTGTCTGATGATATAAAGTTCAGCAAAACTTTAGCATTTCTTTGCATATCAAATTGTTTAAAATGTCAGTAGTTCTCCCATGGTCCAATACATTCCTTTATTATTGCACTGACTACCCTATAGCAAACCATGCATTATATGTTACCATCATCTGAAAGATTGTCAACAGATTCTTTCTCTCATCTGTCAAATGTATCTTTGTATTTCCAGTCACTAATAGGATCAAATACTTAATAGGGTCCCAATAAATATTTGTTGAATTAAACAGAATGTTAGTTATATTCAATCATTCATTCAACAAATATTTGCAGCTATTACATGTTTTCCAGTGGTCTCTGTGCAGAGGATGCATTGATAAAAATAAGGAATATTTAATCACAGTCTTTATGGAACTTTAGCCTAGCTAACTATTTGTTTACAAAGTCTTATAAAGTGGCACCATATACTCACTATCTTTACTCATAAGACTTCCTTTGAATTTAGAAATTTCTATTCAAGTAATGTTTCCGATCCAACCAAGTTAACAATAGTATTTCAAAGGTGTCTTTAAAATCTTACAAGGGTGCATGTAGACTCGGGAGCTCCATGTCTGCTCTTTTGAACAATGGCTTTCTACCAAAAGTAACTTAGCCTGACTGGGGAGGGATGTGTCCTCTTCCTGATAGTGACTAACTCTCATGAATGAAAATGGGAGTTATGTGTGAACATGAAGAATAAACTAGACTCCTAAGTTTGTACATTGCATAACGTGCTTTTCAGAAACTATTTGTATGATTGATTGTCATTCCCTAACTGACTTCCATCTATCATTATGATTTGAGGGAAAGATTGCTTTTTTATCCTAAATAAGTCTCTTAAAACAAAGACCAACTAATTATTTGAAAATTCCAAAACACACTTTAGGATAGTGTTACGGAGTGAAAACACTTCCATTTGGATATCCCACAGGAACTGCCATTCATTAATGTTTAAAACAGATGCTTCAGTGAGCAACATATTTAATTAAATGCAAACCTGTTGTTATTATTCCAGAAAATATTATTATTAGCACAAGTTCCAAATGGAACGCACAGCATCTTCTGGTTAGAGTTTGGAGAAAATATTTTAATTTTTTAAAAGGAATTTGCTTACAGTAGAAATCACTGCAATTATTGAGCCACATTTTCTGAAACCTAAAGCCATGACAGTTGTGAGAGTAACCTGAAATATACTTATTAATTGCTCAGAACCATTACTACTTTGATAGAGTGACTGAGCAGACTGGATGGCTGGACAGGATACATCCATCATTATAAGATGCTTGAATAGGCACACAAAGTAGCAGCCTTTGCTTCTGGAAGGGGAGAAATGAAAAAGAAAAAAAAATATCTGCAACTTTTATAGGATGGACTTATAAGACTGGCAGATGTATCACTAATTACATAATTGCTTTCTTATGTGGGTCTAATGAAATTATTTGAAGCCTAAAAAATGTCTAGCAGTGAATTATTTAATTTAATACACAGTTATAACAAAAATAATTAGTATTTACTTTAAACTCAAAATTGTCAACAAAAAACCTCAAGTAATTATTTTCATAGTGCTGCATAATGAAATAAATGTGTAATTAGTGACAGATGGGACTTTTAAAGCTTAAAAGATAGGAAAAAATCATATCACCTGTTTTGGTTATTTTTTGTCCATGAGTGAAATTAGAATTTGTAAAAATGAGGTACAAAGAAAATGAGAAGAATTAACTCTAGCTAAATGAATACAATATTTTTTGTACAAGCTTCCCAGAGTCTTATCCACCTTTAGTTTTGAACCCTCAAGACTGATTTAAGCCATGTCTTGCCAGCTATTTCACACTCTTTTTAATTGAACAACTTTTAGAGCAAAGGTCTTTCAGAAACTTCATTATGAGGCCAAGTTTAAGAAGAAGTTAGGTTAAGGTATCAGAACTTACTTGTTTTGTCATAATTTCTTTGACTTTTCTGATGTGTCTTTCTTTCTTAATTAAGGGCATATATCTTTTCATAATCTATAAAATGGTCTGAAGCATGGCTAAAACAATCACTATGGCTTCATCGTTCAATTTTTAAGATGAACACAGATTTCTATAATTCTGTTGATTATGCTGTGTACCTCTCCTAAATATGAATGTCTATACACTTACACTCACACTCAATTACAAGTGTCCTTGCATGTCATCATTTCATTTCTGGTGATAAGTAGTTGGTGACATACTCCACTAAAAATTTCGATTCTCTTTTTCTCTGCCTTTATACATCTCCCAATTCTTGACCATCTGACTTTATAGCTCACCCCTTTGCTTGCCCCCCGTCTAACTTTTTCAAGGTCGGTGTCATAGCAAGAATCATAATTAAATATTCTGGTTTTGGTGTTTTCTTTTACAGTATATGTCCCCTTTAAAAATAATGTGCTATGTGACTATCATCCAAAAAGCAAAATCAGAAATAAAACTTGTACTGCTGAACTGTAAGCTCCCAGAAGGCACAGATCATGTTTCATTTACCTTGTCTCTCACAAAACAAACAGAGTGGTAAATTTGTAGGTGCTCAGTTAAATTTTATTGAATTTTTATTAGTGTATGCCTGACATTTTGCTCTCTCTTCTTATAAAACATAATAGATTGTCCTTTGAGATTGGCAACAGATTTTCTCTCTTGTTAACTTTCCCAAATGATTTATCTACAGCTTACACCCTAACTACTTTGCATAGTTTCCATAGACCTGCCTGATTCAATTATTTTATAGTTCTGTCTCTTGCCATTTCATCCCTGTTCCAGCCCTATGAACTCTGATGTCTTAAAACAAGACAGTCTCTTCTGTCTCTAACCTTAGTGACTCATGAAGGATAAATGAGATTCATGCGGGCAAAGAGAGATAAAAAGAGGATCGTCTGCAGGAAAGAAGCAGCATGCTCAAAAGCTCTGATACAGTATTTATCATGTCAGAGAGTAGACATGATAAGATGTCCAAGTACAAGTTAAGGTAGTCTATATTTGTGGGGCAACGATGGCGGTATTATTGGTATTGTTAAGGGTCACCTACTCAGTTCTGACTCACAGTGACCCTGTACAGATTTTCTAAGGAATAACTTTTAGGGGTGAACTACTAACCTTGTGGTTAGTCGGCTAGAGCTTATCCTATAGCACCACACAAGAAATCCAGGAAAGTGAGTGGATTTTCTTAAATTCTGAAACATTGACGCAATAACCATGTTGTTGTTGCTATGTACCATTGAGTCAGTGCCAACTCATAGTGACCCTGTATAAGGTTTTCAGGGAGTGGCTGGTAGGTTTGAACTGCCAACCTTATTGTTGGCAGTCCAGTACATATCCTATAGTGTCACACCAGGACTACATATAATATATATTACTAATTTTGTAAGGGGATGCTGAAACTATCTCACAAAGTTAAGAAATGTAGATGTATGAGGATTGTGTGGGTTCTAAACAATCCAGAATGTAATATTCCTTTCCTTGCTGAGTTTCAAATCAGTTGAAAGAGAGAGATAGATAGGAGGGAGTAAAGCAAAAATCCACCACTCGTCTGTCAGTTTGTCGTGCTGTGATGGCTTGTGAGTTGCTGTGATTCTGGAAGTTATGCCACCGATATTTTAAATACCAGCAGGGTCACACGTGGTGGATAGGTTTCAGATGAGCTTCCAGATGAAGAAAGACTAGGAAGAAGGAGTAAGAACTACTTCTGAATATTTAGTCACTGAAAACCTTATGAATAGCAGAGAAGCACTGTCAGATATAGTGCCTGTAAATGAGCCCCTCAGGTGTTGCGGACCGTGTAAGACTGGTCAGAGGTTCGAGGCCCTATAGGCCCGAGTATAACAGATCTAGCCACTTGGCAGTCAATAGCAAATTGCTTTTCATCTTAATATTCAGTTACATGTATTAATTTAATACACAGAGCTCTTGGTAATCCACAGATAAATGTGATATTTTCCTAAAGCCGAGACTAAAAATTGCAAGGTCAAGCCTTTCTCCAAAAGGATTAACTAAAAATATCTTAGCTACTTCTCGGTTCTTCGCTCTATAGACAAAAAGCCCATCCTCCCTAATCCTTTTCCAGGTGCATCCCATTCACCTGGGTGTCTCGAGTCCTCCTGCAGACCTGGCTCAGGAAGCCGAAACAGCGGGACTCCGCCCAAGCTTTTGTCCTTACCTCTCACCTTTTCCCAACTGAGCTCAGGAGCTATAGATATGTTAATTGAGCCTGAGAAACCAAATTGCTGGCCTGGGATTTGAACCAGCGAAGTATGATGTAAAGTTACCTGAATGTCTGGAAAAGTACTGATGTTAGCTGTACCTTGCCTTGGTCCCTTCCAGCTTGGTGTGAAGCTCCTCCCCTAAATAAAACAGAGGCCTGGGTCTCCCCAGGTGTGCATTATGGGTTGGAAGGCATGCAGTAAAGATTGCAGTGCACTACAAGATGGAGGGCATGCAGTAAAGATTGCAGGGCAGTGAGTTGCTGCCTGCAGAGGCCACGATGCTTGTAGTCCCAAGCCTGCCCACCAGTGATGTATCCACCCTGGTTTCTGGGTGCCTCCTTGTCCCCTCTTTCTGTCTGTCTGTGTATTCTTTTGCTATCCCTATCGCCACTGGATCTCCCCTCCTTGTGAACCAAACACTCTTGAACAACACAACTATGTCGAGGTCAGACCCCGACACTCAGGTTGGAAGGCACTCAAAATGCGTCTGGGGAAGAGCTGCCTCCTCCAAGTAGAGTTGACTGTGATGACACAAATGGAGTAAAGCCCATCAGAGTAAAGCCAGCAGGACCTTCATTTGCTGATGGGCACAACTCAAAATGAACAGAACAGCTGTAAACATCTACTAATAATCAGAACATAGATTGTACGAATTATGAATCTAGGAAAATTGGAAGTTACAAAAAATGAAATAGAACGCATAAACGTTGTTGTCTTAGATATTAATGAGCTGAAATGGACTGGTATTGGCCATTTTGAATCTGATAACGACATGGTTTACTATGCTGGGAATGACAGCTTGAAGGGGAATGGTGTTGCATTCATTGTCAAAAAGGACATATCCAGATCAGTCATGAGGTACAATGCTGTAAGTGATAGGATAATATCCATGAACCTATAGGGAGCTCTGGTAGCGTAGTGGTTATGAATCAGGTGGCAAACTGCAAGGTAACCAATTCAAAACTACCAGCTGTTCTGCAGGAGAAAGATGACGCGTTCTGCTCCCATAAAGACTTACAGCCTCGGAAACCCTGTACAGGGTCGCTATGAGTTGTAACTGACTCCACAGCACATAACCACCAACCACCATATGGAAGACCAGTTAATATCACTATTATTCGAATTTATGCACTAACCACTAACACCAGTGAGGAGAAAATAGAGAAATTCTACTAATTGCTTCAACCTGAAATTGATCAAACATACAATCAAGATGTATTGATCATTAGTGCTGATTGGAATGTAAAGGTTGGGAGCAAAGAGGAAGGATCAGTAGTTGGAAAATATGGCCTTGGTGATAGAAATGATGCTAGAGGTCGCATGACAGAATTCTGCAAAATCAATGATTAGTTCACTTTAAATAGCTTCTTTAGACAGCATAAGAGATGATTCTATACATGAACCTCACCAGATGGAATACACAGAAATCAAATTGACTACATCTGTGGAAAGAGAAGATGGAAAAGCTCCATATGATCAGTTAAAACAAGTCCAGGGGTGGATTTTGGAACAGATCATCAATTGCTCATATGCAAGTTCAAACTGAAACTGATAAAAATGAAAACAAGTCCATGAGAGCCAAAACATGACCTTGAATATATCCCACCTAAATTTAAAGAGCATCTGATGAACAGATTTGATACATTAAACACTAAAGACCGAAGACCAGAAGAGTTGTGGTATGACATCAAGAACATCATACAGGTAGAAAGCAAGAAGTCATTAAGAAGACAAGAAAGAAGGAAAATGTCAAAATAGATGTCAGAAGAGACAGTGAAATTTGCTCTCCAGCATAGAGAGGCTAAAGCAAATGGAAGAAATGAGGA
>NW_006408519.1:20215506-20217449 GCF_000296735.1 Chrysochloris asiatica | reverse complement strand
TGAAGTGTTGAAGAGCACAGATGTCAGCTTGAGGACCAAGGTGCGCCTGACCCAAGCCATGATATTTTCAATAACCTCATATGCATGCGAAAGCTGGACAGTGAATAAGGAAGACCGAAGAAGAATTGATGCCTTTGAGTTTTGGTGTTGGAGGAGAATATTAAAAGTGCCATGGGCTGCCAAAAGAACCAATAGATCCACTTTGGAAGAAGTGTAGCCAGAGTACTCCTCAGAGGCCAAGATGGCCAAAGTTCGTCTCTCATACTTCGGACATATTGTAAGGAGGGAGCAATTGCTGGAGAAGGACATCATGTTTGGTAAGGTGGAGGGTCAACGGAAAAGAGGAAGACCCCCAACGAGATGGATTGGCCAAGTGGCAGCATCAATGAACTCAAGTGTGGCAACAATAGTGAGGTTGGCCCAGGATCAGGCAGTTTTTCATTCTGCTGTTCATAAGGTCGCTATGAGTCGCTACTGACTTGATGGCACCTAACAACAAAAGCAACATGTTGAGTTTGCCTGACTTCTGAATCTACTTTCAATTAGCTCTGTGGTAGTATTTGGACAGTAGAAAGAATAGTGGTATTATTCATTAGATATTTACTTTCTTACAAAGGAAGCATCACTGTGGATTGATAATTTTTAAGTGGAAAAAGAAAAAGGAGGGTGAGGGTTTTCAGGCCAATAAATTCTATTTTCGTGAGGTAGAAAGCAAGATCGTTAGTGACAAAGCAGGAGGTAGTAGTGGGTAGGTGACTAAAGTAGAGAGATGAAGATTAGGGGAGAATTGTATGTGATGAGAATGGTAACTGACCAAGAACAAATAGTAGTTCTGTTCTTTGCTATAAAAATTAAAAATAAATGAACTCTGATCTATTTTCACACTTTTGGTCTTAAAAGGTACAATAAGAAATAGCTAGTTTAAGAAGACAAGAATGATGTTCCTTGGAAAGATATGTGTGAAACTACAGATGTTTTAGAAATAGGGTAGCATAGAAGATGAAGTGGTCAGAGGTACAATCATAGAAGAATTTACATGGCATGCTATGAGGTTATTCTGTAAGAGATGATGAACCAATGGTATGTGTTAAGCAGGAAAGTGGCAAGGTCATAATTATAATAAAAATAGATTATTCAATCAAGTAGGAATTATTTCATTTTACTTACATCTATAATCAATGTCCATAGTTGTTGGAGTCCTGGTGTGGCGCTGTGGGTTAATGCACTGGACTGCAAAGTCGATTTGAAACGCATGGTCGGCAGTTCAAGCTCACCAGATGCTCCTTGGAATCTCTTATTTAGGGTCGCTATGGGTCGGAACCGACTTGACAGCACTTATCAACAATAACAACAATTATCAATGTCCATGGTAGCAGCCACTAATGTTAATAAAACAAATGACATATTGCATTGGGCTGGAAAAATCTGCTATAAAAGTCCTCTTTAAAATGTCAAAGAACAAAAATGTCACTTTGGGCAATAAGGTATGTCTGTCCCAGATCATGATATTTTCAAACATTTCATATTCATGTGAAAGCTGGACAAAGAATAAGGAAGTCCAGAGAAGAATTGATGCATTTGAATTATGGTGTTGACAAAGAATACTGAATATACCATGGACTTCCAAAGAAATGAATGAATCTGTCTTGGAAGAGTCAGTTGACTCTTCTTCTGTGTTCTGGTCTTTATGCTCAGGCTTATGATTCATGGTCACAAATTAGCAGATGCCAATCAAGCTGTCACATATTTACTCAAAGCATATAAATCAGTACACAATGGAAAGGGACAAGCAGCAATTCCCAAGATGTCTTTCATCAGGGAGTAAGCACCTTGGCAGATGTCCTCTACTAAATTATAACCAGTAATTAAGAGAATGATAAATAGAGAATCACCTGACAGGATCTGTAACTTTTGGGCAGAAAATATTTCTACTTCATTTTTTT
>NW_006408519.1:20199799-20213923 GCF_000296735.1 Chrysochloris asiatica | reverse complement strand
TTGAGTATTGGTGTGGTGCTGTAGGATAAGCACTGGACTGCAAGGTCAGTTTGAACCTCAATGTCAGCAGTTCAAACTCACCAGCCACTCCTCAGAAACCTTATACAGGGATGCTATGATTGGGAACCAACTCAATGGCACTAAACTACAACAACAACATATGTAAGGTCATATTTTGATTTTCGCAGACTTTTTCTAATTTTTTTCAGCTTCAGCCTTAACTTGCTTTTGAGTAACTGATGATCTGTTTCACAGTCAGACCCTGGCATTGTTTTGAATGATGATATTGAGCCTTTCTACCATCACTTCCCACAAACGTAATCAATTTGCTTCTTGTGTGTTCTATCTGGTATCGTCCATGTGTATAGTCATCTTTTATGTTGTTGATAAAAGGTATTTGCAATGAATAAGTCATTTGTCTTGCAAAATTCTATAATGCAATTTCAAGCATCATTTTCAACTACTGATCCTTCCTCTTTATTTTCAACTTTTGCATCCCAACCACTAGTAATTATCAATGCAACTTGATTGCATGTTTAATCAATTTCAGAGTGAGAAGTTGGTAGAATTCTTCAATTTCATCATCACTTGTTGTAGTGGTTGGAGTGTAAATTTAAATAGTGGTGGTACTGTTTTTTCTTGTAGATGTAAGTATAAGATCATATTACAGATAGTGCGACATTTTATGATAGATTTTGAAATAGTCTTTTTGTTAATGAATGTGCCATTCCTCTTCAATTTGACATTCCCAGCATAGTGAACCATACTATTGTCAGATTCAAAATGATCAATAGCTTTCCATTTCAGCCCACTGTTGTTGTTGTTGTTAAGTGCCCTTGAGTCTGTTCCAAGTCATAGCAGTGAATGATGAGGTTAAACCACAACCTTACAGTTCAAACCTACCTTGCAGTCCAGAGCATTTACTCGTAGTGCCACACTGGGACTCCGTTTCAGCTCACTAATGGCTAGGATATTGATCTTTGTGTGATCCATTTCATTTTTCACAACTACCAATTTCCCTGGATTTGTACTTTGTGCATTCCATGTTCTGATTATTAAGGGCTGTTTGCAGTTGTTACTTCTCATTTTGAATTGTCCCCCGTTAACAAATGAAAGTCCGGAAAGTTTTACTCAATTCATGTCATTATGGTCAACTCTAATTTGAGGAGGCAGCTCTTTCCCAGTCATATTTGGAATGCCATTGAGCTTATGGGACTCATCTTCTGTCATGACAATGTTCTGTTACTATTTATAAGATTGTCATCTTCCTGCACCATACCTGACAATGTTCTGCGCTATTAATAAGACTTTCAGTGGATGTGGTGCTGTAGGAGAAACACTGGACTGCATACCTTAAGGTCAGTCATTCATACACACCACTTGCTCCTTGGAAACCCTATACAGGGTCACTATGGATCAGAACCAACTTTCTAACACTTAACAACAACAACAACAACAACACCAATTCTGAACCAGTCTGCTTCTTATTCCTAGTATGTCATATTCTGCAAGCTCCACTGTTCAGCATGGGTGACCCTGCTGGCATTTAAAATACAGATGGTGTCGCTTCCAGCATCACAGCAACATACAAGACACCACAGTACAGCAAACTGACAGATGAGTAGTGGCATTAATCATTAAAGCTTCAAATCAAAACAGCGAGATACCATCTGACTCAGGCAGTAATATCAAAGTTCAAAAACAGAACAAATTAGAGTGAGGGTGTATAGAAACTGTAACCCTCATACACTGTTGGTGGGACTTTAAACTTGTGCAACTACTGTGGAAAGCAGTAGTGTATTGTCTCAAAAAGTTAGAAATAGATATACCATCTGATAATATTTTTGTTCTGTCAGGCCATGGTACTTGTAATATTCTTCTCCAATACCATAACTCCTTATTCATTGGTCTTCCTTATTCATTGTCCAACTTTCACATGAATATGAGGCTTCTGAAAATGCTACGTCTTTGGTCAAGTGCAAATTAGTACTCAAACTGTCATCATTGTTCTTGAACACTTTAAAGAGGTCATGTACAGAAGATTTGCCTAATGCAATATCTTCTTTGATTTCTTGACTGCTGCTTCCATGAATGTTGATAGTGGATCCAAGTAAAATGATTTCTTTGATAAATTAAATCTTTTCTCCTTTGTCATGATGTTATTTATTGGTAAAATGTTAAGGATTTTGGTTTTCTTTATATTGAGGTAAAACTTATATTAAAGGCTAAGGTCTTTAATCTTAATCAGTAGACATTTTAAGTCTTCTTCACTTTCAGTAAGCAAGATTGTATCCATTTCAAATTGTAGGTTGTTAATGAGTTGTCCTCCAATCATCATAACACATTCTTCTTAATGTATTCCAGCTCCTCAGATTATTTTCTCAGCACACAGATTGAATAAATATGATGAAAGAATATAACCCTGATGCACACCTTTCCTGATTTTTAAACCATTCATTGTCCCCTTGTTCTGTTGGAATGACTGTCTCTTGGTCTATGTAGTGGTTCCTTAGGAACACAATTAGGTGTTTTGGAATATCCATTCTTCACAACACTATCCATAGTTTATCATTATCCACATAGTGGAAAGCCTCTGCATAGTTATTAAAGCACAAGTAAATATCTTTCTGCTTTCAGCCAAGATCCATCTGACATCAGCAATGATTCATCTCGTTCCGTATCCTTATCTGAATCTGTCTTGAACTTCTGGCAGTTTACTGTCAATGTGCAGATGCAACTATTTTTTAATTACCTTTAGCAAAATTTTACTTGCATGTTATGTTAATGATATAGTCAGATGATTTCTGCATTTCAATGGGTCACTTCTCTTTGGAATGGGCACAAATATAGATCTCTTCGAATCAGTTGGCCAGGTAACTATCTTCCAAATTTCTTTTCATAGATGAGTGAGTGCCTTCGATGCTGTGTCAGTTTATCGAAACATTTCAATTAGTATTCCATCAATTCCCAGAGTCTAATTTTTCTCAATGCTTTCAGTGCACCTTGGACTTCTTCCTTCAGTATCATTGACTCTTGATCATATGCTACCTCTTGAAATGGTTGATATTGACCATTTCTTTTTGGTACAGTGACTGTGTATTCCTTACATCTTTTTTTCTTCTTTTTTAAACTTTTTATTGTGAATTGAGTGAAGGTTTACAGAGCAAATCCTCAGTTTTACATTTAGAAAATCATACATTTTACTTCATTACAATGATTGCAATCCCCTACACACACCATCAGTTCACTTTTACTAATGTATTTTTCTATGTCTCCCACTACCTTCATCTTTCCTCCACTAACCTTTGGTGTTTTCTGTGTTATTCAATATTTTGCCCATAGAATTCTATGATATTGCACCTAGAAGGAATGAGTTGTTCGGTCTGTGGGCTTAGGACCATAGTCTTAGGAGATATAATGTTCAAATGACATACCATATGTCCACAAAGACAATGTTCTACATCCTACTTTGTTGAGTAGTGACTAGGTTGTTAAAAGTTTGTGAGTGGCCATCTAAGGTATAACTATTGGTCTCTTCCTTTTGGAGAAGAAGAGTGAGGAAAATGGAAAGATCCTTAGAAACAATTAGTCCAGTGGACTAATGGGCCACATGGGCATCAGTCTCCACAACTCTGAGACCAGAAGAACTGAATGGTGCCTGGCTACCACTATCATGTCTCTGAAAGAGTTCACATTAGATGGTCTAAGATACAGTGGAATAATATATGGCACAAGAATCAGTATTTAAAAAGACCAGACTTACTGGTCAGATTGGTGGAACCTTGAGACTATGGCCCTTGGTAACCCTTTAAGTCTAGAACTGAACTCGCCTTTGTGACTCAATTTTCTGCCAAGCAATAGGTACAACAACTAGTGAGGTATACACACCATAGAATGGTCTCCTATTCAAGTTCCAAAGGATAGCATTTACCCAAAGACAAAGCTGAGAAGGGTTGAGAAAAAATGGTGAATGGAAATACGAAATCCAGGAAGAAGTGAAGTGAGTGAGGGTACATTGAGGGAATTACGATCACCAAAATAAAACAAAGTGTATACTTTGTTGACTGTAAATCCGATGCTGTATTCTTTAAACCTTCACTCAATTAACAATAAACAGTCAAAAAGCAGGAGTCTAAGTCTAAGTTTTTTAACTAAAAAAAAAGTTTTTAGTTAAAAAAACAAAACTAAACTAAAGGGATACCAAGTAGTATAAGAAAGTTGGCCAAGTTTTTGTTGTTGTTGTTGTTGTTGTTGTTGTTTTTCAGTTGTTACTTTTCAATTAATTGTACTCTTTCTCTCTTTAAGGGTATTGAGTATTGGTGAACTAATTGCTTAGGTAAATTATCTTATGGGTATATAAATCCTTGGTGTTCTAAGTGTGGTGGACACAAAGTCTCAACATTACCTGGGAGTTTGTAAACATGTGGAACCTCAGGTCTCATTTTATTCCTCCTGAATTAAAACCTGCATTTGATCAAGAAGCTTAGGTGATTCATACAAACATTAAAGGTTCAGAAGCACTGATCTAAATTGCAGAGAGGACATCAAACGGTTCCTTTCCAGATTTTAAAGAAAACTTGGGTCGCTAATGTTCCTGTTGGAAGCAATTTAATATATTTTCTCTGAGCTTTCAGGCCATCATTCACTTTAAAAAAAAATGTTAACTGAATTAATTTCCCCCAAGTTTCATCAGACATGTTACCAGTCTGTGTGAAAATATTCTCTCCCTTAGCCAATCTGGCAAATCTACTGGAGAAAACTGGGAACTGGCTTGTCGCCATTGTATGTGCAGAGCGCCACCATTTTCACTACAGAAAGCCCCATTGTCTAGAAAGAATAGTGAGGTTTTGCCTACAGCAGAAATCTGCATTCAATCTCAATGTCCCAGGAGTGGAATTTTGCTTGAAGCCAAATTCTCAAGTCTTCTTAATTTTGGTGAAGATTTGTATTTTTGCAAGTGCAAATTCATGAAATTAAAGTTGGACTTTTTCTAGCTCTCCTCCATCCAATGTTTTATGACAGGAAAGACCTCTGAGTATTTTCTCAAAATAGCAAGTGCCAGCAAAACTAAGCCAGGTTGGCAGGGAAGCTCACCACCCAAGTCTTTGTAAAAAGTTGGCAGAGAGAAACAAGGGTATCACCATGAATTTTGACACCTGTCCAGTGTATTCCAATCAGGTATAGCAAGTGATCCAAGGGAACATGAACCTGGAGAGAGGCCTGCACCTGGATTCTATGGACCAGTGGATCACTCCAGGTTTTCATTCTCCTAGTATAATCCTCCAAGCTTCTGAGTTCTTGTGTCAATTAACAATACGCCTTCATGGTAAATCAAAGAGTCTAGAGACCTGTGAAGACTGCCAAGTAAGCTGTTTTTTCTTTTCTTTTCTTTTTTTTAGAGAGAGAGAGATTTCTATGAAATATGTGTAAAGTGGCTTCAGTGAGAAAAACACAATTTGAAATGACTGTAAATACACCAAGTGGCATGTACTACAATTACAATGAACAATTCAATTCAAAAGGTTACTTTGACTATTGTTTTAGTTGGAAGGATGTTTGTTTTCATATTCCCAGTTGCTAAATACAGACAGTTAGAATTTCTAACAATAGCCACACTTTGGTAGCAGCAGCATTAGGTGGTGTCAAAACAGTTGAAATCCCAAAGGAAATTATCTTCTTTTATGGCAGAATGCAGTTTATGCAGTGAAGACACTACATTCCACAGCACCATGCTACCTGAATGGAAAGGATGCTTTAAAACTCTGAAATTCAGGGTGGATAATGGGGTGTTTATCTCCATTGTTGATAAATCCATCCAGTTGATTGAGACTCATAGAGACCCCATACAGGATTTCCAAGGAACAGTTGGTGAGTTTGAACCGACAGTCCTGATGCTCAAACAGACCTTGCAGTCCAGTGCATTAACCCACAGCACCATCCCCGTTATCCACCTGAAAATTCAGTTTTAAAGTATTCTTTACATTCGTGAGTCGGAACCAACCCGATAGCACTTAACAACAGCACATGGAGTATTTGGAGTCCTGTTATCGTTCTGTAGGATGAACACTTGACTACAAGGTCAGTTGAACCACAAGTTTGGCAGTTCAAACTCACCAGCCACTCCTCAGAAACCCTCTCAGGATCACTTGAGAAGGAATAAACTTGAGGGCATTTATCAGCAACAGCAATGGGGTATTTGGAGTTCAGATGTGGTGCTGTGGGATAAAATACAGGGCTGCTATGAGTCAGAACCAACTGGATGGCACTTAACAATAAGCTAACAGAAAGATTGGCAGTTCAAACCCACCAACTGCTTCTTGGAAACCCTAAACAGAGTCATTATGAGTCAGAACCTACTTGACTGCACTTCACAGCAACAGCAACAATGGGGTATTAGTAAAGAAATGAGGAATCACTTTTTTGTTTTTGTTTTGGAAATCCTCCACTTTGTCTATTGATGTATGGCAAATTTCTGTTACACTGAAGACATTTTATAAGCTTCTAAGACAGAACCAACTGAAGCTGAACAACACTTTTTCACACAGTAAGAAAATGTCTTTGTCTAACTAGAGGGGAAAAATGAGTTAAATGATCCAAATCAATAAAAATCGTATCCTAGGATTAAGAGACCTTGTCCATATACTATAAAACTTCAATATGCAATTTTTTCTTATCTAGAATTCCCATTATTCTTCCTTTTCTAACTTGCAACAAAAGACATATCTTTAAGCTTGGGATGTTGGTCAAGAACACACTTGATTTCATTTTATTGGCGGTCTCCCCATGTATTCATTTTTTTTTTTTTAATGGTTAAAAATATTGTGGTTTTATTGTTTTTGCTAAACAATACTAAAAAATTTTTTTTTCATTTTGAAGGCAGGGCTTGAATTATTTAATTTTGACCCGTTTATTTAATAATAAAAAAGAAAAGTGAAAGAGATCATGGCCCCCCTCAAAAATTGATGAACTCCCCCACCCCCACCTCTAGCTAGTCACTTGAGCATCACCCACATTCCACTCAGTGCCTGAATGTTCAGGTGGTGGCACCCTCTGCCCCATATGACTGCCGGAAAGGCACAGAGACAGTGGGAGCTGCTTTTCACTCTCAGCTAGTTAGTCAGAACAACACTAGTGGGCTAAAGTCCAGAGTGTCCGCTAGGTTTTCTGACCATCGGCTGAGTACATACAAATTCTGATAAGCTTGTAAAATTGAAAGGGGGAGGAGCATAGGAGAAAGAAGTTGGCCGACTAAGACACACTAGCGTAACCCCCGCTTCTGCTTGGACTAGTGGCCCTGGATATGGATTTGAAGAAAGGTCTGGATGGGTGGACTCCAGTTTCCTTCTAAATGGAAAGTCACCTTCAAGGAAGAGGAGCTGAGCGGGACCTTGCACAACAATTATCCCTGCAGTGGACTGCAGACAGTTTTTCCTGTAGAGGAGGGTCTTCTAGTCCCATGAAGTAAGACAAAAGGCAGAGAGAATCCTGAGGTTCTGGTCAAATGTGAGATTGGTCCACACACAATTAAAGACTACAAAAACATCGGAAACCCTCAAACCCCAAATTCCACCTGCAAATACTGGCTCTACAAGTTGTTGCAGGAGATTGTCATAGTGAATTAAGTCAAATTAGATGCCTGGCTATAGGTGGTGGGGAGGGTCATACAGTTTTATTTTTGGAGGGATGAGGTAAGAGGAGCAGCCATGATATAGTAAAAAGAGACCTGCAAGAAGCAGAAAATATATAGAGAACATTATAATATATATTTTCATGTATATATATATATATATATTTGTTGTTGTTGTTGTTATGTGCCATTGAGTCGTTTCCGACCCATAGCGACCCTGTATAGGGTTTCCGAGGGTGTAAATCTTTACCGGAGTAGAAAGCCTCATCTTTCTCCCGCGGTGCAGCTGGTAGTTTCAAACTGCTGACCTTAAGGTTCGCAGTCCGATTCGTAACCACTACGCTACCAGAGCTCCTATATATATATATATATATATATATATATATATATATATATTTTAAGTTAAGAAAAATAAAACTAATTCAAGTACGCCCTATGCAACAACAACAAAAAAAGAGGGGGGGGTGTTGGGATTAAAGCGAGACCTCTGTTTGCTGCTCTGGTCTCAACTCAAGTGTCCCAGTCAGCCTGTTACTTTGATTTTAGAAGAGAAGCTGTAAAAGATTCCTTCAATTAATCAGAAGGCAAGTTTAAAACCAGAACAGGGAACAGACGAGGGAAGGAAAGTCAGAGTTGAAAGGACAGAGCAGGAAAGGAAGGGAATTTTCAAAAATAAAATTGACAAGGTCATGGTTCCGGAAGGGGGCTGTGAAAAGGACATGGTGGACCAAAGTCTGTTAGTCAAGTAATCATTCAACTGTTAAATTATTCTCTTGTTCTTTTTTGTTGGGTGTTTCGTTTTTCAGGTCTAAGATATGGAAACACTGACCCTTCATTAACAAGAGTCAACAGGAAATATAGGATCCCTTCCCTCCCCAGGTCTGCCTCTGCTGAAGCCACCACCTGGGCTGGATGTCTGAAGAGTCCTCCCTGTGTGCGGACTCAGAATGACAGGGCAGCCTCTTTCTGTGGTTGCTGGGCTCGTGAATGCTGCAGTTGTCCTTTGGCTTTCCAGGTCTCTCAAATGTTTTTCAACTATTTTGCGTACATGGCTCAGTGCACTCCCCTCCTTGCCTTTACAGTTTTCCACTTGATATGGGGGTGTAATAGTAACTTATTCCGTGACTAGGATGTTTTTTTCTTGCCATTTACAGTCTTCAATAGTCTTGTGAATGGTCTTGAAGAGCTGCTGGCCCTCTAGGGAGACACCAGCGCTGAGGTATAGGCCTGGCTCACCTTCTCCTCCGCTGTTGGTGCTTTGCTGGCAAGCTTACTAACATTGAGTAAAGCGGGAGGAGAAGGGTTTTCTGTTCCGACATTAATTATTTCCACTTCGGAAATATGTTGCAAGTTTATGAGCAAGATGTCTGCATGGCTGAGCTTTCCACTTGAAGAAGGACTGGTAGTCAAAAGCTACCACCTCGACCTGCAGCCGCTGCTCCTGGCAGGTCCTGCAGAACACCTGACTCCCAACGCTGAAGTACTTGCTGGGAGGAGGTACGGTCTTGGGAGAACAGATGCAGGCAACGGTGGCGACAGCGGGCGAAAGCCGGACCCCAGTGAGCCCATGCATTCGTTCTTGAATGCTTGTATTCTAGGACTGTTTGGAAAGATTCTTGGCTTGCTCCTCATTCACATCTGAGAAGTTGCATGCTTCTTTGGGGGTTCCTCATGCCATTTGCAAATGTAAAAATAGTAACTAAAAGTTTATCTTTAGTTAGTGTGACTATGTCTTTTTGTTTGCTTTTTTATTTTTAACTGAGAAACTTCAAGGGTAGGGTTGCCTTCAGAGAAATGAGAAGGGAAAAAATAAGTTGCTGCCAAAAATGGATGCTGAACGGCTAGCTAATACCATTCACAATATTTCTCAAATTATCTCATGTTGTTGTTAAGTGCCTTAAAGTCAGTTCTGGCTCAGAGCAACCCTGTATAAGGTTTCCAAGGAGCAGCTGGTGGGTTTGAACTGCCAACCTTGTGGTTTGAAGTCCAGTGCTGATCCTACAGCACCATGTGTGGAACTCCCAAATTGCTTTTAAAGAGCAGTTAACATGAAAGTTAAGTCCAAAGAACCTCAGCAATTTACTATTTATTTTTGTTGTTTTTGTTAAAGTTAAAAATCCTCAGATGAATTTGACTTTTATGTATTTATTTATTTATCCCACTTTCTAATACAACAATACAAGAAGGTGTAGCACCTTAAAAGTGCTTTACTTTATAAGTCCAAAGTCACCAAGAAGCATTCACTCTTACAGTTAATCCCTGAAGCTATTTCTATAACATTTTTTTCCCTTGTTTTAGTGTGATATTTTACATGGGAGAACTTTAGTTTTATATTCATTCCACTGTACATTGTTTCATTGCCATGGTTCCAATCCCACCCCCCCCCCCCCCCCCCCATTCTTTAGCACACAGTCCCTCTCCCTCTCTGGATCCAAAGTCCCCAGCCGCTTCCTCACTCCACGTCATAGTCTCTGCCTCAATCTCAGGCCTAGCTGCTTCTCTGGGTAGGGTCCTGCTCTCGGCTCCTCTCCATTGATGGTCCTAGAAACCTCTGCTCCTAGACTGGAGAGTTAATCACTCCCTTCCTTGCTACAAAATGTCTACCATTACATTTCCAACCCTCACAATCAGTCCTGATAATAATCATTCACTATTGTATCACAAGTGACCCTTCTGCATTTCATTCATCATCTATAACATTTTAAGATGAGTTCTCTCATCAGATCTTTAAAGTTGAGTGCCACATTCTCCTTGCTGACATGAAGACTATTGGGCACCAATATCAACCCAGATTATTTTACTTGGTGCATCTGATGAGGCAGGTGGCTTCATTCCTAGGTGGTTTCTGGAAATGTCTAGGGAGGTCTTCAGCAGTTGTGCATCCTCCTTTGCTTTTTTGTCATTCATTTTGATGATTACAAGTTCTCAAAGGTCTTGGGTCAGTAGAATGGAACATGATTCATGGCCAAAGATTGATCAAAAGTATTCCTTTATCTTTCAGGTTTTACATTCACAAATTCTTGGTTTTCTTGCAATTGAAAAGGCTGAACTATGGTCAATAAAACAATTATGTCCAACTACTTTTTTTTTTTTTTTCATTTATTGAGTGTTCTATCAGTTGCACAAGCACGAGACTTTTCAAGCCTTAGAAATCTTCTTGTTGTTCCCTCAAGTTCTAACTTAGAGTGGCCCTGTATAGAGTTTCAGAGGTGTATTTCAACTGTTGACTTTGTGGTTAGTAGTCCAGTGACATATCAGTTGCCTCAGGTGACTTATTTCCTGCCATTTATACTTGTCCTGTTTTGCTTGCATGCATATTGGTTATTTATTATTTTATCATTGTTTCATTTTTTTTCTGTTTACTTGAATCTTTTTTTGTTTGTATTTTAAATACTTTTGATAGTTACATTAGTGAGAAACTAGCAATTAAGGCAGTACTCATGCTAAGTAAGTGATACCACAGGATATAACATTGAGATTAATTATAAAAGTGATGGAGGATCAGTAGGGCAAATAGGGGCAATGAGGAGTCCACAGATTAGAGTATCTGAATGCTGCTTATACTCCTTGAGTTGGACCAAGAAAGAAAAGTGTCATTAGAATCCTAGTAGAATCGGGGATCACTAAGATGTGAATCCAAAGGAGGTACAGAGGAGAAGAAATAGTCTTTCATTTTTTTGTCTTCCAAAGTCCTGCCAAGAGTTCTGGTGGGGCATTGCAGGATGATGCATTGGACTGCAAAGTTGACTTGAACCACAAGATTGGCTGCACATAATTACCAGCTGCTCCTTGGAAACCCCTTACAGGGTAGCTCTGAGTTGGAAACAACTTGACAGCACTTAATTCCTCCCTCTGCGATTATCTGAATCTACAAGAAGCCACTGATACAGGAAAACACTGGGGGAAGAAACAGAGAAGAGATCTGACATTCAACAGGCAAATGGCTGCTTTTTGTTTGAAGAATTGATGTGCCTTTACTCTGGAACACAATGTTGGTGACATTTATGCAAATATTCAGGTTTCAAGCATACAAGCAATGTATTTTCTGAAAATAGAAGACTTCAGTGAAGTGCAACTATAGACATTTGTAGGATTTGGCAATACATTTATCTTCTAGAATAACAACTATTGCACATCAGAATGTAATGGAAAAGATTAGCCATGTATGAGTTATACCCGTCCCATGATAATCTTTGTAAACATGTGTCAGAGGAGGATTGGGAAATACCCAGGTTTACTTAATGTCCCTGGTCTATATCTTCATGACTGAAAAATGATGGCTTTTTAAAGGAAATGCCCACGTAATTAGTATTCATGTGCTGACTAAAGAATGTGCTATTAAAAAGGGGTTACCTACTGATGTTCAGAAATATAGAATTGTGAATTTTTTTTTTCAGTGAACCCATAACTATCTAGAGAAGAGGGGAAATTGACTGTTTAACCTACAATTTTGACATTGCAAACTTGGCAATCAATCTCATCTGTGTATTTATCGTGAGGCACTCTCTGAGCCTAGTCTCTTTAGGATATAATGGATAGAATGACCAAAAAAAAAAAAAAAATACATCATAGAAGCAGCAGTCAAGAAATCAAACAACATATTGCATTGGGCAAATCTGTTTCACAAGATCTCTTTAAAGTGTTGAAGAGCAACGATGTCAGTCATGTGTGCCTGATCCAAGCCATGATATTTTCAATAATCTCATATGCATGTAAAAGTTGGACAGAAAAAACTTAGAAGAATTGAATTATGGTATTGGAGAAGAATACTGAAAGAACTATGGACTGCCAAAAGAACAAATAGATCTGTGTTGGAAGAAGTACAGGGAGAGTGCTCCTTGGAAGCCAGGATGGCCAGACTTCATTCATCTCTCTTATTTTGGACACATTGTCAGAGGGACCTGTCTCTGGAGAAGGATAGCATGGAGGGCCGGAGAAAAAGAGGAAGACCCCAGCGAGATGGATTGGCACAGTGTCAGCAGCAGTGGGCTCAGGTGTAGCAATGACTGTAAGTTTGGCCCAGGACCAGGCAGTGTTTTTGTTCTCTGTGCATAGGATTGCTGAGTCGGTACCAACTCCATGGCACCTAACAACAACAACAAGATGTATTTGATGTACCATAAAATGTAGATCATTTGCAATATGATAGGCAGACCTGGCTTTGATATCTTCTGGTACCTATCATCTTGGTAATTTCAACACAATTGCTTAACTTGATCAAATATCAAGATCAATATTTGTAAAATAGAAAAAATAATATACTTCTTATTAGCATATTTTTAACTATACCTGCACAGAATATTTGACCATTTTTGTTTGTTAATTACCATCCAGTAGGTTCTGACCCACTGTATAGGGTTTCCAAGGAGCAACTAGTGAGCTTGAATGTTGTAGTTCAAACCTACTTTGCAGTTCAGTGCATTAACCTACAGCACCACAACAAATAAGCTTGCTAATTGATTAGAAAATCTTGATGACTATTTTGATGACTATCCTTCATCTTTATATACAAAGGTACATTGAAAAGCATTGCTTGTAGGGTTCTGGTTCATGCATGTAAGTGTTTATTCTAAATAAATGTGTTTGAACACATTTCTGTGATCCATGATGGCTACAAATTCTCTTAGTAATACACTAATATCAGTCTCTTTAGAGTGCATTAAAAAAAAAGTTCCAATCAAAACAGTGGCTTCTGAGGGAATCTGCTGGGCTAGTTAAACTCAAGGTGGGGAGGTCAACTCAGAAGAAGTTTTAAGAAAGTAGAAAATTACATTGGTGAGAAAAGGGCCAGGAAATGTGTGCAGAGGAATTGTTTTCCATCATGAAAAAGCATCTGCTCATTCTTCCAGAGTAGTAATGACTGTCTTATCAGAATTTTGTTGGTAAACAGAACTTCAACAAGTCTACAGCACCAATCTTGTCCCTTCAGAATTCTTTTTCTTCCCCAAACTCAAAGAACACTAAAAAGAAATATGATTTGAGTCTCTTAAGAATGCTATAATTTTCATTTGAAGTGGTGCAAATTGAAGAGTTCAGAATTCTGGAGAGAAGGGTTAGAGATGGAAACACAATCTTCAGAAGTGTAGATGGAGTAGATGCGTAGAAACAATAGCTTCATTTTGATTTTTTGTTTAGGAAAGGTTTCAATGATATTGTGAGGGTTCCTGGTGGCATAGTGGGTTAGGTGTTTGACAGCTAGCTGCAAAGTTGAATGTTCCACAGGTAAAACGTGAGGTTTTCTGCTCCTGTATTGTAGCAATCCTTTTATCTTCAAGTCAACTAAAACATAATTCTATTGTTGTGTTTAATTTGTTGTCATTGTTTTCTGTTTTTTTGTTTTTTGTGTTTTTTAGTTTTTATTGTGAATTGAGTGATAGTTTACATGGGAGAACATTGGTTTTACACCATTGTTGCATTGCAATCTCTTCCGTGCATCATCATTCAACGTACTTGCTTCTATTCCCTTTGTGTGTTTTTTGTGTTTTTTTTTTTTTTTT
>NW_006408519.1:20182720-20199349 GCF_000296735.1 Chrysochloris asiatica | reverse complement strand
CCTCGGAAACCCTGTACAGGGTCGCTATGGGTCGGAACCGACTCGACGGCACTTAACAACAACAACAAATTGATCATAAGAATCTTATCCCCACCTCTTTTATACCAGACCCATCTAGACAAGATGAAAACTATTCAGTGGAGACTCTACCTTCCTCGCACACTCTTAAACTAAACTCCCTCTTGAAAACTTGTAAGCCAGTCACTTTGTGCCTTTATTGCCCCCTCATTTTAGTTGCCAATGTCTTAGTTGCCTGTTCCTATCTACCCTGTATACAGAAGGGATAGGACTGATACTTGATGTGAAGACTCCTTCCTTTTCAGTTGGTATTTTGAGCTACTACCTCCATAAGTATAGGGCAAGTTCATCAAATTATAGCAATATACACTTGTTTCCTTTATCAAAAATTGTGGGTTTTTTTTTATCTTCCTCTGGTCGAGTTCTGATCATCAAGCCATGGAAGCTTGGTCAAATGAGTACTATATGCAAGTTTGGGCATGCTTGTGCATCTCCCTTCATTTCATATCAGCTGGATGCTTCACTCTCAGCTCTAGACTCCATGGCTATGTCCTTGTCCATGGGCTCAGGAGTCCCCAGGTCTCACTACACTTTTGACGAACCAGCCCTTCCTGTTCTTGCTCTCATCCCTAGGTCAACATGAATCTATGGTATGATTGAACTCAGCCCATTTCTTCATTGTTGCCTTTCCCCCTCTTCCACTCAGCAGTAGACCAACATGGTTGCCAGCAAGCTTACATGGCTAATCCTGTATTCCCTTTGAGTTTCAGTCTTGGAGGGGATGTTGTCATTGTTAAGTGCTGTCATGTTGCTTTTGACTCATGGAGATTCTGTCTAGGGTTTCTGAGGAGCAGAAGGTAGATTTTAACTACTAATCTTGCAGTTGACAGTCCAGTGCTTATCCTACAGCAACACAACAGGGCCCAGTATACTTAAATTACTATATGGAAATTATACATGGCTTGGGTCATGATTGGTGGTTGCTCAGAATTGAATTTCCTTTTTATGTTTGGATGGTGCCACAGGCTAGCTCACTGAAGTTTCCATGAAAGTAGTATGTAGACACATGACCAAGGCTCTACTAATTAGTTACATCAGTCCAAATATTGAATAAACTATGAGGTACTCTCTGCCTTGTTGTTAGAGAGCAACTCAAACTCCTGCATTTACAATGGTAAAGGAGCAGTGACAATGGATCTAGAGAGTAAAAGAGGGATTAGACAGAGTAAGGTGTAGGGTTTAATGGTTTGAGATGATAGCAATGGTGTCCTCATCAAACCAATATATATATATATATATATAAAATATTGTTTTGGGGGGATTTTTAAATTAATTTTTCATGAAACCAAATATTGTTTTAGTAACTAACATACAGAAAGAAAGCAAAAGGTCATTAAGAAGACAAGAAGGAAGGACAAGATCAAAATGGATGTCAGAATAAACTGTAAAACTTGCTCTCCAGCATAGAGATGCTAAAGCAAATAGAATAAATGAGGAGGTAAAAGAGCTGAACAGAAAATTTCAAAGGGTAGCTCAAGAAAACAAAGTCAAGTATTATAATGAAATGTGCAAAAACCTGGAAACCAAAAGGGAAGAACATGCTCAGCATGTCTCAGGCTGAAAGAACTAAAGAAAAAAATTCAAGTCTTGACTTGAAATGTTGAAGGATTCTATGGGAAAAATATAGAATGATGCAAAAAGCATCAAAGAAAATGGAAGGAATACACAGAGTCACTGTATCAAAAAGAAATTGTCAACCATTTCAAGCGGTAGCATGAGATCAGGAGCCAACGTACTGAAGGAAGAAGGCCAAGGTGCACTGAAGGCATTGGTAAAGAACACAGCCCCAGGAATTGATAGAATGCAAATTAAAATCGCTCAACAAACTGATGCAGCAATGGAGGCACTCATTTATCTATGGCAAGAAATTTGGAATACAGCCAACTGATGGGAGATTTTCGCACTTATGTCCATTCCAAAGAGAGGTAACACAGTGAACTGCAGAAATCATCAGATAATATCATTAATATCACATGCAAATAAAATTTTGCAGAAGATAATTAAAAAACGACAGCTACAGTACATTTATAAGGAGCTGCCAAAGGTTTAAGCCACATTTTTGTAAGAACGTGGAATGAGGAATATCCTTGCTGACATCAGATAAATCTTGACTATGCAAAGGCTTTTGACTGTGTAGATCATGACAAATTATGGATAACATTGTGAAGACCAAGTATTCCAGAACACTTAACAGTGCTCATGAGGAACCTATAGATAGACAAAGAGGCAATCATTCTAATACAACAGTGGGATGTTTAAAATCAAGAAATGTGTAAGACAGGGTTGTATTCTTTCACTATACTTACTCAATCTTCTTTCTGAGCAAATAATCTGAGAAGGTGCATTATATTAAGAAGAGCATGGCATCAAGACTGGAGGAATACTAATTAACAACCTGTGATATGCAGATGATGCAATCTTGCTTGCTCAAAATGAAGGGAACTTAAAATACTTACTGATGAGTACCAAAGACCACAGGCCTTTGTATGGGTGAAAACATTAAAATTCTCTCCACTGGGCCTGTAAATAACACCATGACAAGTGAAGAAAAGATTGAAGTTGTCAAAGACTTGATATTTTGGGGACCCACTATCAACACTCATGGAAGAAGTAGTTACAAAGATAAAGACATACTTATCTTTCAATTGCGTAACAAACTGAAACTGTCAAATATGTATGAGTGGGGCTTGGAACTTTTGTTTAGAATCATTAAACAAAGAATTTAAAATTTTTTTACGTGTGTGGATCATTACAAACTATGGACAACATTGCAGAGAAACTGTATTCCAGAACACTTAATTGTGCTTATGAGGAACCTGTACTTAGACCAAGAGGCAGTTGCTGCACCGCAATGTAAAGATAGCCATAAAATCCTCACCACTGGACCATAAATAATATCTCGATAAATGGAGAATAGATTGAAGTTGTCAAAGACTTCATTTTGTTCAGAATATTCATGGAAGCAGCAGTCAGAAAATCAAATGACGTATTGCATTAGGCAAATATGCTGCCCAAGACCTCTTTAAAGTGTTCAAGAGCAAAGATGTCAGTGGGAGGACTACTGTGGGCCTTACCCAAGCCATGGTATTTTTCTATAACATTATATGCATGTGAAAGTTGACAACAAATAAGGAAGACTGTAGACGAATTGATACATTTGAGCTATGGTGTTGAAGGAGAATGCTCAAAGTACCATGGACTGCTTAAAGAACAAACAAATCTGTGTTGGATGAATTTCAGGACCAGGCAGTGTTTTATTCTGTTGTGTACAGGTTGCTACGAGTCAGTGTCAAATTTGTGTTAGAAGAAGTACAGCCAGAATGCTCCTTAGAAGCCAGAATGGGCAGACTTTGTTTCTTATACTTCGACATATCATCAGGAGGGACCAGTCCCAGGAGAAGGACATCATGCTTGGTAAAGTGAAGGGTCCACGAAAAAGAGGAAGACCCCTAAAGAGATGGATTGATACAGTGACAGCAACAATGGACTCAAGCAGAGTAATGATTGTGAGGTTGGCTCAGGACCCAGTAGTATTTTATTCGGTTGAGTGTAAGATTACTATAAATCGGTATAAACTTGACGGCACTAACACACAACAACACAGATTTTTTTTTTTTTTTAAATATCGCCCATTCTATGAATGCTCAATCATAAGTAAAAGACTTTAGTGTTTACAATGAGATTTCAAATATGTTTTCTTACGTGAGCTTCACAACAACCACAGGAATAACTGCATTTATTGGGCAGGTCGCACAAGCTTATACAAGATGATTTGTAGCCATGTAATTAAATTACTATAATTTTTTTTCCACCCTTATCTCTATTTTCACATTGACCCATTAATATATACTGGTTTATAGTTTTCTTTATCCATTTGAAAGTATTCTTAAAGCTTCAAAGTAGAAATTGATTTTTTGTTGCTTTATGTGAATCTATCGTAGGATGCTCAGGATAAGTCTATGCATTTTGGAAGATTTGTAATTAGTTTCTGCTTCTACTAAAATGCACAGCTACCATTAAATCTTCTCAATCAGTAAATAAGACCGCTATTTTGTTTTGGTTTTTGTCTTCAGAGCTATATTTCTAATATGTCCAAGACAGTCATGATAAGCCTTTCAAAGTAGCTAGTTTGTCAGACTGCTTTTTCCCATAAAGGAGAGGTGTCTGCAAATTTGAGGAAAAATTGATATTCCTCTTTTCTGCTGTCAGACAAGAAGCTAAGAAAGTAGTAAATTGCTGAGCAAGAATTAAACTAATAGAAAATTTGGTAACAAGTTTTAAATTCAACAGGTGCAGTTGTATATATAATATTATAATGGATCTGATCTTTAGTTGTAGAGTCTGAACACTTTAGTTAGAAAATCTCTGTCATTACCTTCTCAGAATGTAAAGATGGAAGATAAGTACTCATCTCTACTGTGAATCTCTTAGAACTACACACTGTGATTACACATTTTATTAGAATTAATCTTCATTCATTCCAACAATCCTAGTAAATATAAAAGATGAGGAAATAGAAACATTTCGCCACATAGCAAATGGCACACATGAAGTGGCTATATTATAAGAAGAAGCCAATGGATTTAAAATGATAGCATTTAAATGGGAGTTGTAGACAACTCTCTTATCCAACCAAGGTCCATTTCCTAATTCAATAAATGCAAATAGTTATGATTGTTATATAATGTATATATAACATGGTCCACTAAAGTGACATTATAATGGATTAGTAAGCAGAGGACTAAGAATTAGTGTCTTCTTCCATGGTCTTGAACAAAAATTATGGTTTCCCTTTAGCCTTTGGTCATCTGGTAAAACAGTATTTTTTTTTTCCACCAAATGAGTTATTTATGAAAACAATAAGAATTCTTAAATATCTGACAGGGATATTAATTTATAAAAGGGAACCAGAATTACTATTATGAGACTCTGAACCTACTAATGATAAAACAACTCATTTTAAATTAAATTACATCTTTGAAGATCTCAACTTTTATAATGCAGATGCAAATGAAGATAAAGCTAGTGGACATATGAAACACCCCAAAGAAATTCACACAGGAATGAAACTCATTTGGAGATAGAGCAAAGAAAACTTAAAGCTTTAATACTAAAATATCAATTTATTAATATTTTAAAGATGACTTAAAAGGTATACCTAGTTGGAGGGAATAAAAAATAGATGTAACCTTTTTATGACTGTCTCGAAGAGTACACACATATGTTGTGCATGGGTTATAGCCAATAGAGAAATAAAAAGATTAAATTTGTGAAAAGGATTCTATTAATATTTAATGTTAAAGCATCATAATTTACAAAATTTAAGTCTTATATCTTCTTTGTTACAGCTACCTAGCAGATACATTAAATTACTTGCAACTGTATCTTTACTGTAAAACATAATCAGTCTTGTACAATTTAAAAAGTAGTTCATTATATGAATAACTTAGATGAAGACAGAACAAAACTAAGATCATTGCCATTAAAAAGATAAATTTAACTTAACTGTTAACATTCTGTTTGTGCAGCTCTAAGTTGTTGTCATTTAGTGTTGTCAACTCAGTTCTGACTCATAGCAATTCTATATAGGATTTGCAAGTAGCTACTGGTGGGTTTGAACCAGCTAACTTGTGGTTAGCAGTCCGGTGTTTATTCTCCAGTGCCACACCAGGCAGTCTAAGTTGTTGTTATTGTTAAGTGCCATCTAGTTGATTCCGCTGCATAGCGGCTCTGTATAGCGATTCCAAGGAGCAGCTGGTAAGCTTGAACCACCGACCTTGCAGTTCAAACGACTTTGCATTAACCCACAGCACCACACCAGGACTCCTGCAGGGCTAAGATGTTGTTATGTGCGGTGGAGTTAGTTCTGACTCATAGCAACCCTGTACAGGGGTTCTGAGGCTGTAAATCTTTACAGAAGCAGAAAGCCTCATCTTTCTCCCACAGAAAAGCTGGCAGTTTCAAACTGCTGACCATGAGATTAACAGCTTGATTCGTAACCAGTGCGCTACCAGAGCTCTTCAGTGTTGTTGTAGTTGTTAGGTGCTATCGAGTCGCCATAGCGACTTTATGCACAGTAGAACGAAACACTGACCCATCCTGGGCCAACCTCACTACTGTTGCCATGCTTGAGTCCATCGATGCTGCCACTTGGCTAATACATTTCATTGGGGGTCTTCCTCTTTTTCTCTGACCCTCCACCTTACCAAACATGATACCCTTCTCCAGTGACTGCTTCCTCCAAACAACATGTCCATAGTATGAGAGACGAAGTTTGTCCATCTTGGCAAGGAGCACTCTGGCTGTGCTTCTTCCAAAATGGATCTATTGGTTCTTTTTGCAGCCCATGACACCTTCAATACTCTCCTCCAGCACCATAACTCAAAAGCATCAGTTCTTCTACGATCTTCCTTATTCACTGTCCAGCTTTCACATGCATATGAGATGATTGAAAATACCATGGCTTGAGTCAGGCATACCTTAGTCCTCAAGCTGACATCTTTGGTCTTCAACAGTTTAAAAAGGTCTTGTGCAGCAGATTTGCCTAATGCAATACATCGTCTGATCTCTTGACTGCTGCTTCCATGAGTGTTGATAGTTGATCCAAGAAGAGTGAAGTCCTTGATAACTTCAATCTTTTCTCCGTTGATCAGAATGTTGTTTAATGGTCCAGTGGTGTGGATTTTTGTTTTCTTGACATTGAGATGTAATCCATACTGAAGGCTGTGCTCTTTGATCTTCATCAGTAAATGTTTTAAGTCCTCTTCACTTTCAGCAAGCAAGGTTGTATTATCTGCACATCGCACTCAGGTTGTGAATGAGTCTTTCTCCAATCCTGATGCCAAGTTTTTCTTCATAGAACCCAGCTTCTTGGATTATTTGCTCAACATAAAGGTTGAATAAGTATGGTGAAAGAATACAACTCTGTCACACACCTTTCATAATTTTAAACCATTCAGTGTCTCCATGTTCTGTTTGAACAACTGCCTCTTGGTCCAGGTACAGATTCCTCATGAGCACAATTAAGTGTTCTGGAATACTCATACTTCACAGTGTTGTCCAAAGTTTGTCATGGTTCACACAATCAAAAGCCTTTGTGCAGTCAATAAAGCACAGGTAAACATCTTTCTGTTATTCTCTGCTTTCAGCCAAGATCCATCGGACACCAGCAGTGATATCCCTTGTTCCATGTCCTCTTCTGAATCCGGCTTGAACCTCTGGAAATTCTCTGCTAATATATGATTGCAGCCGTTTCTGTATTACCTTTAGCAAAACTTTAATCCCATGGAATATCAAAAAGATTGTCTGATGAGTTCCGCATTTTGTTGGGTCACCTCTCTTTGGTTTAAGCTCCTTAGAAGTGCCTCTTAAATCTCTTCCTTGGATTCAGACATGTAACAGTTTATTAGCCAGAAAGGAGTTTGTTTACCGGCAAGCCTTCTTTTATTGTGCTTCTCTTCACTGTCCTGCTCAGGTATTGCACAGCTTTCTGGTTGGTTGGTTTGTTTTTCTAAAGTGAAGGTTTGTGACAATTCTATCAGCACCGTTTTTCCAAAAGCATGTGCTCATTTTGTGTCTCTGAATCACATTTGGTAATTCTCACAGCAGTTCTAGTTTTTATTGTTATTTTGAAGTACCACTGAGTTGGTTCCAACTCATAGCCACCCAGTATAGGGTTTTTGAGGAGTGACTGGTGAGTTTGGACTGCCAATTTTTTGGTAGTAGTCCAGTATTTACCCTACAGCACACACTGCAGTATACCAAAAATATGACTTTTATGTGCATTGTTGTTGTTGTTGTTAAGTGCCATGGAGTCAGTTCTGACTCATAGCGACCCTGCACAGGGTTTCCAAGGCTGCAAATCTCTACCAGAGCAGAAAGCTTCATCTCTCTCCCACAGAAGAGCTGGTAGTTTTGAACTGCCGACCTTGAGGTTAGCAGCCTGATTCATAACCACTACACTACCAGAGCTCCTTATGTGCATTGGGAACCCCAAAAATATTTTTGTAACCTGCTTTAGTATCATACTTGCTTTATTGTATTGTCTGGAACCAAACCTGCAATATCTTCAAGGTATACCTGTATTTGCTCCTGGATATAGAAGGAGGATATAGAAGGATATAGAAGGAGGCGTCCATTGCATATAGAAAAGGAAATAGGGAGGACTGAAAGGGGTCTCTCAAATATTAGTCTTCTAGGGTCACTGTGAGTTGGAACCAACTCCATGATACTTAACAACAACAACAACAATCTAGTCCTGAAGGATATTGCTCTAGAATGCAAGGTCAACTTGAACCACAAGTTGGCTGTTCAAAGCCGCCAGCTGCTCCTTGACAATCCTATAAAGGATCTCTATCGGTCGGAACCAACTCACCAGCACTTAACAACAATAACAATCTATTTCTAGTGTCTTGGTATGGTCCTGTGGGATAAGCAGTAGAGAGGGTGAAATCTGAACTTGGAATGAAACCTTAAACCATATGGAAAGAAGGCATAAGATGTAAACCCCCAAATTACAGTGGCTTCAAGAAGTGTGGTTTTCCTTCAAATAATGGTTCACTGAAAGTGTTACTGGTTGGCTGACAGTTCTTCAGATAGTAAGGAAATTATCATCTAATTGTTATTGTTGGGTGCCTTCAAATTGGATTTAGAAAAAACACAAGAAGCAAACAAACATGGAACCATGAAAATAAATTCAATCCATCTTTGAATTAATAAAATTATATTTTGAGCATTTGCTATTTTATAAGTAATTTAAAAGATATGTACAGATGGCTTGGCTTAAAATAAGGTATCTGTAAAATTCACCTTGGAAACCGTACCAGAGGTATATCTCAGAAACAGGTGGTCATCTTCAAGAGTTTTTGCAAACATTGATTTGAGATAGAACTGTTACACACATGGGCAACTCTATGTATTTATATTTCAGAGTGAACAAAAGTGGAGATAAATTCATTTAAAATTAGTGACTCTCTCAAGCAAACTTCAAGAGTACAGAAACAATGAAACATGAACACTAAAAAAATTTTTGTATGCTAGAAATTTCCAAGTCTAACTGTATATAGGAATCATCTAAACAACTTTAAAAAAAATATGTTATTGTTGTTAAGCGCCATCAAGTCGGCTTGGACTCACAGTGGTCCTGTATAGGGTTTCAGAGGAGTAGTCGGTGGGTCAGAACCTCTGACCCTATGATTCTTAGTCCAGTATCCTACAGCAGGGCACCAGGCACCACACCAGGGAATCAACGGTATAGATTCCTAAATGGCATTATCAGAAAATCTAAATCACAAAGCCTTTGTTGCTCAATTGTTTTTGTAAAACTTTCCCAAGTTAATATCAATATAATTTGCAGATTTGCATATGACTGTTATAAAGATTAGATAATATATGGGAACTCAGATGTTGAAATGGTCAGATCATTCTTCATTGAAGAATTAATACTTGCCATGGTACTGAGGTCCTAAATCATATGGTATCAACCTCCCAAATTTCTACTCCAATACTATCCTGCTGGCCTGCATTGGGCTGCTTATCGATGGTTGGAAGTTCAAATCCACTAACTGCTCCATGGAAGAAAAATGAGGCTCTGCTTCCATAAAGATTTATAGTCTCAGAAACCCTATATAGGGTCACAATGAGTTGGAATCAATTTGACGGCAGTGATTTTTTGCCATTAGCCTAAATGTTGTCAGTTTCAACCCACCCAGAAGGATTGCAGAAGAAAGGTCTGGTGATATAGTTTCATGAGGATTATAGCTAAGAAATTTCTATGGAGCAGTTATAATCTGTAACACATGTGGTTGCCATAAATCAAAAGTGACTCAATGACAACACGTGTGCCTATGATTTGGTTTCCAAATAAAAGAAGTGTATTTGTCTTTCAAGTAACAGTTCATTGATGGTATTCTTGGTCGGCTGGTGTTTTTTCACATGAGAATTCAGGGACCCAGGACCATGCATCTTAAACCCCATTGTTTCATAGGGCTTTATTATCATTTATATCGGGGTGGATAGAAGGTCCACCTGCTTCTTTAAACCTATGATCTGGAAAAGACTCATATTACATCCTGCAAAATATAAGGGATGCTGTTTTGCTTTTGAAAAGTTGTTGTTTTCCCATTATAAATAGAAACTGGGAGGTATTCACCTAAGGAAATTTCTATGACCCACTTTCATGACAATAGTGGAACATGGAAAAAGGAGGGTCTTTCCAAATGGAAAAGACATGACAAAAAGCATTCTTCTAATCCAAAGTGCCAAGGGAAAGAGGGGCATAGAAGTGGGAGTTCAAGCCCCCTGAAGATTTCAATTTGCTGAGATAAGTAGGTGGGTGAAGAAGCTAAAAGTAATTTTATTTCCTTTGTTACACATTTGATTTGTGTTAAGAACAATGGGTACTCTCATATAATTAAAGCAGTTCTGACATTTTGGTGTGTTTCATTGTTGAGCTATGCACAGAATGTTCCCACTGTCTTTGTTAATGTATTTTGAATAAAGATGGGTTTTATATTCGTTCTGACCTTGTGATACTTACCTTGAGCTTCAGAGTACTGTATAAAAAGATAAAGGAACTTCACAAGGGTGAGTCTTGGCTATTAATGTAAAAATTGCTATTGCCAAAAGGGAAATGCATCTTGCAATACTCTGATTTGAGTGACAGGTTAGTCTGTGAAAATTATTTTTGTAGGGGCAATGTGTCCTCAGGAAAAATCTGTTATCTTGTGGTTCCTGTGGATGTAAGCATATTACTCATGGTTAGAAAACGTTTTGGGAGAATCAAATTAGTGACATTTGTCACTATTAATATAATCCTCTCTTGATTGCACTTTTCAAAGAAGAGAAACATGGATATGTAATAAATGAAAGAACTTTTAAATTTTTTAAGTTGCATATGTTTGGCTTTTGGATGTATTATATAGTTTTTTTTCTTCTGCCAAGAATATCTTCTGCACCTTGGGTGTTTTGCTCAGTATTAGACTAAAATAACACTTAAATATTCTTCAGTTTTGAAGAAATAGCAATTTGGAAACCTCATACACAGCCTCCAGAATATGGTCAAGAAATATTTCAGGTTTTTGAGCAGCCAACATTAATGTCACAAAGTATGCACACAAAACTCAGGTACTTTCTTATCTGAGATCCTCACAGGTCCTCAATCAGGGTGTATTTAAATCAAATTTATCAATAGCTGTTGTAAATACTGTGGTAGGAGAGGAAACTTATAAGACAAAGTAAAGGAAGTTAAAAAGAAAACCTCAGGAGCACACTTATCCTAGAAAGTTCAATCTTTATTTATTCTACATATATTCAAAGACCAAGCTCTGTTTTAGTACAGGAATTAAAGCAGGAAACAAGAAAAACAGGGTACTGACTTGGTTGAGCTTTAGTCCAATGGATGAAGACAGACAGTAAACAAGTAAACAAACCTGTAAATCCAGTAGTGCTATAAAAATAATCAGGAAAAAGTTAGGAAGTCCTACGGGACATTAATTTGTACAAAGTTATCTAGAAATAACTTTATCATTGGGACATATTTGAACAGAGTCCAAGCCATATGATTATCTTAAGGCAGATCCTTCCAGAAAGGAAAAGCAGAGAAAATCAATGATGCCCTTCCCATGGCAAGTGAAAATCAAGAGTTAACAGGAATCCCATAGTAGTATCTCAAGGAGATTTTGTTTCCTACTATGGGTGCAACACATGGGAATGAGGATCAGTAATAAGATGCAGCCCCATAGAAGTTTCAAGTCAGAGCAAAAATTCCACCAGAGCCATAAGAAGAGTGAGGAAGCACAACAGAAACACAAATACAAGAGACCGTGGTGAACTAATGGCACACATACCAAGTTGAATATTCACAGAAGTGAATAGCAATAGGACCTTTGCTTATGTTTAAGCACTATTTTTAAAAGAGATGCTGCTTTTATCTTAGAAATACTTAGAGTTAAGACAATGGGTCCTTAGGAATTCCTTGTAAATCATCCAGTAATTGTTATTCCTCAAGACCCTGAGTCATCAAAAAAAGACTAAATCATGTTGAGTGTGTATTGTTTGAAAAGGTTGGGAACCACACAATCCATTTTATTACGATTTCCTCCTCGGCAGAATGATCTATTTCCTGAGAATTCTCAATTCCCTGAGAGTTGTACTATCTGTGGTTACTCATGGTTATCTAGTTGCTGGTGTTCCCCGGCATTTGGAGACAGGAGTGGGAAGAGTGGGGAGGAGTATGTTGAAAGTGAATTAGAAAAAATATATATGTTTTATGTTATTATTGACTAAAATCCACACTTTATTCAGATTTCCTTAGTTTTTACTTAGTGTCCTTGTTCTGTTCCAGGATAATGTACTAATAAATACATTAAATATTTGTCATGTCTCCTTAGGCTCCTTTTAGCTGTGACAGTCTCGCACTTTCCTGTCTTTGATGACTTAGACAGTTTTGAGGAAAATTGGCCAGGTTTTTGTAGGGCACTCTTACTTAGAATCTATCTGATGTTTTCTCACAATTAGCCTGGAGTTATGGATATTAGGGAAGAAAGCCAAAAGCCACAGAGGCAAAGTGCCATACTCATGATATTACATCAAGGGCACATACTATTAACCTGAATTATCACTGTTGATGTTTGTCAGATTTCTCCACTGTAAAGTTGTGTGTCCCTCTGCCTACTTTTCATACTGTACTCTTTGGAAGGAAGTCACTATACTTAAGAATTTACTTAAGCCTACACTTAAGAAACAGGGAGTTATGTTCCACCTTCTTGAGAGTGGAATGTTGTTGTCATTGTTATTAAGTGCTGTCAAGTCGGTTCCAACCCATAGTGACCCCGTATAGGGAGGGTATCTGAGGAGCAGCTGGTATGATTGAATCACCAACTTTGAAGGAGAATAGGATAGCTGCATAAATTATTTGGAATTCTTCTACAGAAGTTAAAAAAATTCCTATTCATTCACTCAGTTCTTTATATCAATATGATCTTGTTAATATTAATTTTACTTTGAGTCAAGTCCCGACTACTTTATATTGTTGCTCCAATTGTCCAGCTTTGGTTGTTGGGAGCTCTTTCAGAAAGCCCCCATGTTGTACTGACATAGCCTTATAAATATAGGGTTTTGTTTTTGTGTTAAGCAATTCCTTAGTTCCAGGCAGTACCAAATGGTCTCTATGATCATCTTGTATGCTCTAGTAGCATAGTGGTTAAAAATCGGGCTGCTAACCTCAAGGTTGGTGGTTCGAAACTACCAGTGGCTCCGTGGAAGAAAGATAAGGCAGTCTGCTCCCGCAAAGATTTACAGCCTCAGAAACCCTGGATAGGGTCACTATGAGTCAGAACTGACTCCACAGTATTTAACAACAACAACAGGCCTAGAAACAGCCATTTTTCCAAGGAGAATGGTAATTAGCAACAAAGATCTTAATGTTATTTGTGCTTCTTGCTACTGGGATATTCTTGTCACAAGGTCCTCTCAATTGACAAAGCAAGGAAATACATGTGTGTATGCTAATCAAAGCACATACACATTTCTGTAAACATCTGTATCTGTATTAAACTAAACATGTATTCATACTGATGTTTTCAACTCTAATCTACTGTTGTTATTGTTAAGTTCCATTGAGTCAGTTCTGACTCATTCATAGCAACCCTGTAAAGGGTTTCCAAAGAGTGTCTGGTGAATTTGAACCACCAAACTTGAAGTTCCAACCAACCTTGAAGTTCAGTGCATTAGCCCACCAGGACCACATTAGCACATGGATAATTTTTAGCATCCTCCACTGCTTATCTGTAATGTCTCCCTCCAACAATGAGAAACCTGGCTCCCACCATCTGTGATCCGTTTACTTAACTGTTTAATTTCACTATATGTATATATATATAATATTTTAAGAATTTTTAGCTCATACCCACAGGACACAATTTTATCAACTATGCACAGTTTCTTTTGTCTTTACTCATATAGACACCACTCATTTCTAAAGTTACTTCCCTAAGCACCTTTTCCCAGCATCCCTTTCAGTGAGTCTGCTTCATATACATGTAATACAGTTAGATTAGTTTGTCCCATTATGCACTTCACACTGGAATCCTTTGGCTTCTTAAATGATTTCTTAAATTTTCATGCACAAAAGTTAATTTCTTTTGCTACAAAATTCAGTAGAATTTGACAAATGCAGTCTTACGTCTCCACGACAATATCATACAACATAGTTTCACCATCCAAAAAAAAAAGAAAAAAAGTCCTATACTTCACCTATGAAACTCTCCCCTTAAATGATGGAAGTGTCTGGCAAACTACTGATCCTATATTTGTAATTTTCCCTTTTTCAGAATGCTATGTAAATAGAACCTGACAGTACATAGTCTTTTCAGATTGGCTTATTTCACTTGATTGTTTTTGTTAAGTGCTGTTGAGATGGTTCCTAGATCATGGTGATCCTGTATAGTTTTCAAGTCTTTAAATCTGGATTTTAAGATTCATTCCTATCTTTGTATGACTTGATACTGCATTCCTTTTTCATTGCAGAGTTGTAAGGATATACAAAAATTAATTTATCTAGCTATCTATATAATAATTAAAGGACAACTTTATTATTGTCCATTTTCTGTGATTATGAATAAAATCTAAAAATATATATACATATATATTTTTTTGATGGATATAATTTTTCAAATCACTTGGGTAAATACCTGGAATCACAATGGCCAGGTTGCATGGTAAACCTTAGTTGGTACAAACTATTAACGTGTTTGGTGGTTGTGGTTATGTGCCATGGAGTTGGTTTTGAATCATAGCGACCCTGTACAGGGTTTCCGAGGCTATAAATCATTAAGGGAGCAGAAAGCCTCATCTTTCTCCCGTGGAACAGCTGGTAGTTTCGAACTGCTGACCTTGCAGTTTACAGCCCGATTCATAACCACTATGCTACCAGAAACGTGCTTAACATCTAATAAAAGTTTGGAGATTTGAATCCATCAAAAGGCATATCAGAATACAGCCTTCATTATAGATTGCACTCAATTGTAAATAAAACAAAAATCCTCACAACTGTATCATGCTAAACAAAGAAAAATTGAAGTTGTCAAAGATTTCATTTTGTTTTGTTGTTGTCATTGTTGTTAGGTGCCATCGAGTTGGTACCAACTCATAGTGACCTTATGCACAGCAGAACTAAACACTGCCCAATCTTAGGCCAACCTCACTACTGTTGCCACACTTGAGCCCATTGATGCTGCCACTTGGCCAATCCATCTCACTGAGGGGCTTCCTCTTTTTCTCTGACCCTCCACCTTACCAGACATGATATCCTTCTCCAGCAACTGCTCCCTTCTGACAATATGTCCCAAGTATGAGAGACAAAGTTTGGCCATTTTGGCCTCTAAGGAGCACTCTGGCTGCACTTCTTCCAAAACGGATTTATTGGTTCTTTTGGCAACCCATGGTACTTTCAATATTCTCCTCCAACACCATAACTCAAAAGCATCAATTCTTCTGTGGTCTTCCTTATTCACTGTCCAGCTTTCATATGCGTATGAGGTTACTGAAAATACCATGGCTTGGGTCAGGAGCACCTTAGTCCTCAAGCTGACATCTTTGCTCTACAACACTTAAAAAGGTCTTGTGCAGCAAGCAGATTTGCCTAATGCAATACGTCATTTGATTCTCGACTGCTGCTTCCGTGAGTGTTGATCGTTGATCCAAGAAGAATGAAGTCCTTGACAACTTCACTGTTTTCTCCGTTGATAAGAATGTTGTTTATTGGTCCAGTGGTGAGGAATTATGTTTTCTTTACATTGAGATGTAATCCATACTGAAGGCTGTGCTCTTTGATGTTCATCAGTAAATGTTTTAAGTCCTCTTCAGTTTCAGCAAGCAAGCTTGTATTACCTGTATACCGCAGGTTGTTAATGAGTCTTCCTCCAATCCTGAAGCCACGTGTTTCTTCATAGAACCCAGTTTATTGGATTATTTGTTCAGCATACAGGTTGAATAAGTAAGGTGAAAGAATACAACCTTGTCACACACCAATAATACTCATAAAATCATCAATTTATGAAATAAGGAATATCCTTGGGAATATAAACTGCTTAATATTAAGATCATTGAAAAAATATTTACTTGGACAAGCTTTCTAGTAAGTCTCATTTTCTTTTATTATATTTAGATAACAATTGCATGTTTTAAGTGGTAGATTTTTTTTTTTTTTTCTGTACCAAACCCTGGATATTCTGTTTAAAGTAGTTTTCAAAACATGCTTCAGTTTATATCAGTAAGGAAAACATACTGTTTGTATAAAGGAACAGAAGCAAATTTAATATGAATTCAAATAGCTATCTGATATTCATGGAAAAAATATCCAATGTGATCAGAAGGTAGCAAGGTTGGGTGTTCACATAATCTATTAGTAATTTATTAATCTGCCAGAATACAAGTTTCAGTGTTAAGCTTTGAAACAAATAATTGAAAAGTCTTCCCAACATTTCCTGTTAAAATATGCCTTTGCAGATTACATTGTTTGAACCTATATGTTGTTATAGTTGAATATATATA
>NW_006408519.1:20176760-20182620 GCF_000296735.1 Chrysochloris asiatica | reverse complement strand
CATTTTGTAACAAAAGGAGGGGAGTGGTTGACTTTGTAGTCCAGGAGCGGAGAGGTCCCTGTTCCCATCAAGGGAGAGGAGCAGAGTGCAAGACCCTACCCAGAGAAGCAGTGATACCAGAGATGGAGGCAGAGATGATGACGTGGAGAGATGGAGTGACTGGGTCCTCTGGACACAGGGAGGGAGAGGGGCTGTGTGCTGACAGCCGGGGGCAGGCTTGTGGGGTGTACCCTTTGATTCTTTGATGATGCATGGAGAGGGTTGTAATCATTGCAATGAAATGAAATACGATAGGATAAATGTAAATCTAATATTCTCCATTTCACCATTCTTGTTCAATATATATGCTGAGCAAATAATACGAGAAGCTGGGATCTATGAAGAAAAATGTATGGATTACAACTTAATGTCAGGAAAACAAAAATCCTCACCACTGGACCAATAAACAGCATTCTTATCAATGGAGAAGAGATTGAGGTTGTCAAGGACTTCAATCTTCTTGGATCAACTATCAACACTCGTGGAAGCAGCAGTCAAGAGATTAGACGACATATTGCATTGGGCAAATCTGCTACACAGGAACTTTTTAAAGTATTGAAGAACAGAGATGTCAGCTTGAGGACTAAGGTGCGCCTGACCCAAGCCATGGTGTTTTCAATAACCTCATATGGATGCGAAAGCTGGACAGTGAATAAGGAAGATCGTAGAAGAATTGATGCCTTTGAGTTGTGGTGTTGGAGGAGAATACTGAAAGTGCCATGGACTGCCAAAAGAACCAATAGATCTGTTTTGGAAGAGACGAGGCCAAGATGGCTAGGCTTCGTCTCTCATACTTTGGACACATTGCCAGGAGAGAACAGTCGCTGGTGAAGGATGTCATGCTGGGTAAGGCAGAGGGTCAGAGAAAAAGAGGAAGACCCCAACGAGAAGGATCAGCCAGGTGGCATCATTGATGGCGTCGTGTGGCAGCGGTAGTGAGGTTGGCCCAGGATCGGACATTGTTTCTTTCTGCTGTGCGTGGGGTCTCTATAAGTTGATTCCGACTCAATGGCACCTGACAACAATAAGGAATGTTCTTCAATGTAATCTATCACACAATTCACAATAAAAACATTTTTTAAAAAGTTTTGCTACAAAATCATAGAAACCGTTATTAAACAAAAAATATCTACATGGGAAACTATTGATTCTTGACATAGCCTCCATCTAGGTCCCTACACTTCTGAAGATTAGTGTTTCCATTTTTCTAATTCCTCACTTAAAAAGTCTAGGTTATTTTTTATTTTTTTTTAGACCATAGGAAAATGGAAATTTGGGTATATTCGAAGGACTCAATTCATGTTCTTTTTCAATGTTCTTTGAGCTTCAGGAACCAGAAGAAGGGGCAAGATCAGGTTTATACGGGGGATGGGATAAAGTTACCCAGAAAAACTCTTTGAGAACAGCCATTGCTATTGAAAAGAATGAGCAGGCTCACTATCATGATGGAAAACAACTGTTTGGTGCAAATTCCCTGGCCTTTTTTCCCACAAATGCAACTTTCAATTTCCTTAAAACTTCTTCATGTAAGTCTCCATGATCATTCTGTGTCCTTCAAGAAAATCTACCAAGATTATCCCTTTGGGATCCCAGAAAACAGTCACCATAAACTTCTGGGCTGATCTCTTGGCCTTGAATTAAGCTTGCCCTACAGAATTAAATGAGAAGTCACTGTTTTGCTTGGACCTCGTGAAGACACACTGATGTATTACTGAGTGTATTACTGAGGAACTTATCTGCAGCCATCCATTGATCACAAAGAAATGTTTAAATATATGTTTGGAATAAGCTCATGTACCTATGAGCAGGAACCCTAGTACAAATACTTTTCTTTTTTTAAAAAAGTTTTTATTGTGAATCGAGTGAAAGTTTACAGACAAGATCATCAGTTTTACATTCAACAAATCATGTTTCATCTCAACGATTGCAATCCACTCCATGCAATAGCAGATATCCTACTTTCCCCGTGGGGTTCCTATTTCCATTCCACCGAACTTCTCATCCCTTCTCAACTTTGTCCTTAGGTAAATGTGGCCTTTTTGATTTGAAATAATTGGCCATTCCACAGTGAGCATACCTTATAAGTGTTTTTGCCTCCTCTATAAGCCTATCTGTGTGGCGCTGTGGGTTAATGCACCAAGCTGCAAAGCCATTTGAACTGCAAGGTCGGTGGTTCAAGTTCACCAGCTGCTCCTAGGAAACCCTATACAGGGTCACTATGGGTCGGAACTGACTCGATGGCACTTAACAACAACAGCAACATAAGCCTATCCTCTGTGTGGCTGAAAGTTGGTCTATGAGGATGAGTTACTTTCCTGACATGAAGGTGATGGAGGGCCAAAATCTCAGGTTCCTCCAGTCTCTTTCTGACCAGTACACTGTTTTTAAATTACTAAATAGTTTTTAGTTTTGATCCACATTTTCTCCAACTCTATCCAGGATCTTCTAATGTGTTCCTTTCAAAGCAGTTGGTAGTAGTTCCTCTTGTCTCAGAGTTATAGAGACTGATGTTTGCATGTTCCATTAGTCCTTTGACTAACTGATTTTAAGAATCTTCTAGTCTCATCACTCTTCTTTCTTCTGCACACAGACAAACCAATAGCTACACCCTAGACAGGCACTCATGAACCTTCAAAGTCCCAGACACTACTCACCAAAGTAGCATAGAGAACATTGTCTTTGTGACTACGTTGTGCCAACTGACCATAGTGTCCCCTTAGACTGTGGTCCTCAACCCCCAGGCCCAGCAACCCATTACATTAAGATGCTTGATAATACCTAAGAAGTTTTCATCATTTTGCCAGCTGCATGTGGCACTGTAGGATAAACACTGGACTGCTAACTGTAAGGTCAGTGGTTCAAACCCACCAGCTGCTCCTTGGAAACCCTATGCGTTGCTGTGAGTCTGAAATGACTGCATTGTGCTGAACAACAACAGCATGCTCCACCACATTCATAGTTTTGTTTGCAGCAAATGTACCTACCTATTACAAGTATCCTCTTTCAAATTCCTACATGTTTGTGGGTATACTCCTTCTCTTCCTCCCACACTCATTCACTCTGTGTCTCTGTCCCTGGATCTACCCACAGGACACTGTTGTCCCAAGATTATTTATATTACAATATTTACCTCTATTCTCTTTAGCCCTTGTATGCCTCCCTTTGTGTTCACCTGTCTTCATCATTCTTCTGCCAGCCTCCTTCTTCTTGATATTGCACTCCCTCTTCTTGTATATTGTCCTTCCTGTCACCCGAGTTAACCCGTGTTTATCCTCTAGCCGGTGAATTACTCTCTCTTCCCTCCCACCTCTGGTAACCATCAAAGAGTTTTTCTTTGAGTTAGCAGTACTTTTCTACTTACTTTCATACCCTTTAGTTGTTGTGTGCTGTTGAGTTGATTTGGACTCATAGCAACCCTATAGGACACAGCAAAACGACCCATAGAGGATCTGATGCTGTCATCTTTATGGAGGCAGCCTCCTGGAGCAGCTGGTTAGCATTTAATCTTTTAGTTAGCACTTAACTACTGTCCCATCAGGGCTCCTAGTTGCAGGCATTTGATCTACTTACCTCTTTTCATACACTTCACTGGAGCATTTAACCTGAGTAGATTTCAAAAGGACTGTAAATTGACTTTTACAGATTAAAAATTTCAACTTTACTATACCTCTGATTCACTGACATAGAAATCTGTGTTACTGAAGTAGCAAATATGCCACATGAATGAATATTCCTAGTAACAGTATTTATTGACAATATTTATTGTCAATAAATATTGACAAGTCACTATGTATTGTTGAAAGGATTATTCTTCTCTCCATTTTTTTTTTTTCTTTTTGCTTCAGCATATCATACAATGATGTTTTGTCATACAATGATGCCTATGTTTAAGAACAGTTTTTAAAATAATTCAGGGTGTCCATCCATTAGATGAAAGCCACAGTCTCACTCAAGGCCATTATAAGCATTGTTAGTAGGCGCCGTCCTTTTCCAGTTTTGCTGGTGGGCATTAATATGGACACTTTGAATTTTTTGGAGCTGGTCATAATGAAGGTGAAATTGCTCACAACATTACTTTTAATTGAAAAGTAGACTGTTCATCTGCATAGAAGTTGTGAGACTTTCTCCTACCCAGCATAAACACACACAAAAAACACTGGATAGTAAACTGAAAAACAATGAAACTTTGCATTTTAATTAGCCTTTTCCCCACTTAAATGCTGTTTCTGAGAAAATCCTTTATATTTTTGAAAATCTTTTATATGTCTCTGTATTTGCTTAGCACCTCAATCAACAGTTTAAATGAAAGTGTATGTTCTTCAAGCAGAGGTTGTATTCTTTTCTACTTTCAAGTGTTACTATAAATTAACTTGTTAGCTCGTTAGGAAAGGCAAAGGCACTATGCATCCTTAGTTAGTATGAGTGGCCCAACATTAGGAGAAGAAACTGTCATTGTTGTTAGGTGCAATCGAGTTGGTACTGACTCTTAGTGACCCTGTGTACAGCAGAAGGAGACACTGTCCTGTCCTGGGCCAACCTCACTACCGCTGCCACACTTGACGCCATCAATGATGCCACCTGGCTGATCCATCTCGTTGGGGGTCTTCCTCTTTTTATCTGACCCTCCATCTTACCCAGTATGACATCCTGCTCCAGCGATTGTTCCCTCCATACAATATGTCCAAAGTATGAGAGACGAAGTTTGGCCATCCTAGCCTCCAAGGAGCACTTCTTCTAACACAGATCTGTTGGTTTTTTTGGCAGCCCATGGCACTTTCAATATTTTTTTCCAACACCATAACTCAAAAGCATCAATTCTTCTACAGTTTTCCTTATTCACTGTCCAGCTTTTGCATGCATATGAGGTTATTGAAAATACCATGGCTTGGGTCAGGTACACCTTAATCCTCAAGCTGACATCTTTGCTCTTCAACACTTTGAAAAGGTCTTGTGCAGCAGATTTGGTTAATGCAATATGCAGCCTGATTTCTTGACTGTTGTAGTTAAGTGCCATCAAATTGGTTCCAACTCAGAGCATCCCAGTATAAGGTTTCCAAGGAGCAGTTGGTGAGTTTGAACTGCCCACCTTGTTCGAACTAACCTTGAAGTCCTGTGCTTACTTCTAGTTTTTTCTCCCATACCACAAGAGGAAAGAAAACTAGAACTAATCAAATTCTTGTGACCCAACTAATTTTTTTAAACTAAAGAACACTTCTCAGGGCCTTACAAGGGACTATTTCAAAAGATCATTTCTTAATAATGCCAACTTTTTTGTCTGCTTTAGTGTAAGAGGATGTGAAGGGGAAACATGGCATTTTACAACACAAACTATTTTAAAACAGATGGGCTATGTCAATCTCCAAGGCAGCTTCTACACTTATTCCTATAGAAATCATGAGTGTACTAGGCATGATAGGGGTGCATGCTAGCAAAATATAATAAAACAAGGGACACTTTTCATTTTCTTTGTTGTTGTTAACTAAGCGCCATCCATTTGGTTCCAACTCATAGAGACTTTGTATAGGGTTTCTCAGGAGTAGCTGGTGGGTTTGAACCATCAACCTTGTGGTTAGCAGTCTTACAGGGACGCACCAAGACTCAATTTTCTGAGAATATTGTAATGGTAATAACTTTATTTCACAAACTCTCTCCTACTAATCATATATGTAGAGTTGATAGTCAGCGTCTGACTCTTCTTGACTGTATGCTTTTGAAATGAATACTCAGTTGCAGAATCACAGAAATAAGCAGTTTCTCTTTTATGTGTAGGTAAACCAAGAGAAGATGGAAGGAATACACAGAGTCATTGTACCAAAAGGAA
>NW_006408519.1:20170605-20175184 GCF_000296735.1 Chrysochloris asiatica | reverse complement strand
CAAACTAAGGCTCATGATGGCCTTGTTTTCTATTTCACTAAAACTAAGACAGGAGAGAAACTTTTATAAATCCATCCCATGATATCTATCCAACTATTATCCTTACACTTGTCACTTTGACCTTTCTGTCTGTGTTCAAGACAAATCATGAACCAGTTGCCCTCAATTAATTACAATACACTATGACTCCATGTGTGACAAAGTAGAGGTGCTCCTGATTTTTCTGAAGTAGTTCAGTGGGCCTTTTTTCCACGGCATTTCTGGGTGGACTCAAATCTCCAAACTTCTGCTAACCACTTGTACCACAATCTCATCCAATCATTGTGCTTAGATGTCAGATTTCCTCTCCTCTGCCTACTGATTTGCAAATACTACAGCAATTCTCACCTTCTTTTCTCAAATCCCTTATCTTTGTTCTCCACTAAGTTATTTCCATCAGCATACAAACATACTGCTATTTCTACCATCTTCACAACCTAATTTCTAAGAAACTCTCTGTACATACTCTTTCTTTCCTTCCTTCCTTCCTTCCTTCTTTCTTTCTCTCTCTCTCTCTCTCTCTCTCTCTCTCTCTCTTTCCTTCTTAGAAATTTGTTCCTTTCTTTTCCAACAGGGTTCCTTGAAAGAGATGAAATGGAAGAAGTGGGTGACCCATGCCCTAGATACCTTAATCTTGTTTTTCAGAATGGTTTAGGCTATGCTGCAATACCAAATCCCCAAATGTTGAGACTCTATGCATCAAACGTATGTATATTTTTTTTTTCTTCCTCAAGCAGAGACCTTTGTTGGATGGGTTTGGTGACTCCAGTGATCAAACTACTTTGAGCCCAACATGTGAAACTCACCAGGAGCATTTCAATATACTATAATAAGCAGATCCAATATGGAGGGAGAATAAACCTAAAATGGAAAATTGTTTCAGCCTGGACCTGGCACATGCCATTTCTAACATCCAGGACTTTCTTAATTCTGAGAGTTAAGTGCAGTGGATTGCAAACCACAGGTGGCTGTCTGCAGGAGAAAGATGGGACTTTCTGCTTCTGTGAAAATTTAAAGCCTCGGAAACCTTATGCAGGGTGTCTATCAGTTGGAATTGACTAGATGGCACTTATCAACAAGACATGAGAAATATACAGAGCTGTCATCAATATCTCAACTGCTGGGCACAATACAGAAGTGAGGTAGTGAGCAGTTGTTTTGGATTGAATTGTGTCTCCCCCAGATATGTGTCAACTTGGGTCGGCCATGATTCTCAGTACTATGTAATTATCCTCCACTTGATGAGCTGATGCAATAATCCTATGTGTTGCAAATCCTAACTTTTATGTTGTTAACCAGTCTGGATTGGAGCTAGTTAAATCAATGAGGAAAGTTGCAGGATTAGGTTGTATTTTGAGTCAATCTCTGTTGAGATATATACAGTGAACAGAGATAAGAGGGATCTCAGTATTAGCAAGAATGGAGAGCCAGGAGAATAGTGTATCCTTTGGACCCAGAGCCCCTGCATTGAGAACCTCCAAGACTGAGGCAGTAATTGATTTCAAGACATATGGAGATCTCCAGAAAGCACCAAGCACATCCATGTTGAAAGGAGACAGAATCTTTCCCCAAGAGTAACACGGAAAGACTGTCTTCTATAGCTGGACTCCTGGTTTCAGACTTTCTAGACTTTTAAATTGTGAGAGAATACATCTCTGTTTTTAAAGTCATCCACTTGTGATATTTCTATTATAGCAGCAGTAGATAACTAAGATATTAGTTTTGGGGTTTTTTTCTAATTCTTTTTTTTTTTTTTTCCTTTCTAATTTTTACCTCATCAGATGATCAGTATGCACTTAATGGTTGTTTCTTCATCTGAACTATGGGGATGTCAAGGCCTAATTTTTTATCATTATGTTTTTCGTGACTCTTACTTCAATTAAACTAAATTCAATTGATGATGATGAATTGTAGTAAACTTTCCCAGCAAAGATCAATGTAAAAGAAGTTTATTAGGAAGTACTCTTGGAATCAGCGCCTATTGGGGAGTGATTTGGCATAGGGTAAGTTTAAGCACTGATGTAATCATAAAGTAAGTCTCAGTTCACCCCACAGGAAGCTCTAAAGTGAGACTGGCCCTTCATGGTTGTTCCAATTTGGAGGTAGGGGTTCAGACTTTTTATGTTCACAATAGCTAATCATCAGATGCAGGGATCTTTAGTTGAGATCCACGTCCCAAGAAATAGTCTTCAATTCCTAAAGGGGAAATCTGGCATGCAGAATGGTATTCTCTATCATTGGACAAAAAGTGAGGACACTTAACTAGATAGTCAATCAGACCTATCCCTATAAATAATAATGCACTGTCTTATGAGCCTTGCAAAACAGGTGTCATATCCCACAGACTCATAGACTCATGCTATTTAAAACTGGAAATTACTCTAATAATTTGGGGCTTAAAATTTTTGAGATTTGTCAGCTTATTCATTTGTTGTAAATGAAATTCTATTTTTTTAAAAACCAGACATTCAGGACTTGATAAGAAAATTGGTTTCCTAAGTGGTACAGATTCCACATTGTCATCCTAAAGTATATTTACATCCACAGCTATTCAGTTGTGTGGTTGCTTTAGGCTTCTGAGTTAGGAATTAATATCACTGCTCTTTATTTTCTAAAAAATATTTCTCTCTTTCTTTATTATTTTACCTCTATTCCTTCTCTTTAGTTTTTTTTTTTTAATGCTCACAAAATACACATAAAATGTATATTCATTTAAACAACCAAAAGGCACGTTTTGCAAGTCAGCCGGCACACAGCTTTTTCCATTCGTTCCATGGGCCTAGAGTTCTCAGCTGCTCTATCTCTGGTGTCGATGCTTCTTTGGTTAGGATCCCATGCTCCACTCATGCTCTTCCCTCTGGATGGACAGGCCTTCTGTTCCTATTTTCCCCTTTTTGTTTCACATATTCTATCTTTATAGTTGTGACAATCAAAACTAGTCATGATAACAATCACTCATTATTGAATCAAATGAGTCCTATCCTCACAGCTCCTCATCCCTTCAGCAGAACTATCTAGACAAGAGTAACACTACTCAGCGGGGATCCAACCTTACCCATATCCCCATCTCATTCTGAAACTAAGCACACTCTTGTAAACTTTTAAGCCAGCCACTTCATGCCTGTATAGCTCCCCCCACCCCCACCCCATTTTTGGTAACCAGTGTCTAAGGTGCCTGTCCCTATCAACTCTGTAATGAGTTAATAGGCTTGATCCTTGATGTGAAAACTCCTTCCCTCTTGGTTTGAATTTTGAGCAACTATATCCATAAGCAAAAGCTCATATCTAAATAAAAATTATTCAACATGATGTGTAAAAATAAAACCAGAGCAGAGCAATCATTAGCTTTTAATACCATTTTTTAAAAGACTCATTGTCCTTGAGTTGATTCCAACCATAGTGATCCTGCAGGACAGAGTGGAACTGCCCTATAGGGTTTCCAAGTTTGTAATCTGTGTGGAAATTGGTTGTAATCTTTGCGGATGCTAGCTGTCACATCCTTTTCCCACATGGAGGATTCAAATTGTCAACCTACAGGTTAACAGCAGATCATTTTAGCTACTATGCCACCAAGACTCCTAACATATTAATCTTGTTGTTGTTAAATTCCTATGAGACAGTTTCAACTCAAAACAACCCTGCATAGGATTTTCAAGGAACAGCTGGCAGTTTTGAACCATTGACCTTGAAGTTATCAGTTCGGTGTTTATCCTACGTGCCACACCAAAGCCACAATATAAAAGAATGAGTTAAGATTAATTTCACATTTGAACTGATGGTACTAATTTAAGATGTCATGCACATTTTTTTGTGATATCATATTCTTTAGTTTCACTTTCTTTTTATTTTCTGCCCTTAAAATGAGATTTAAAAAGCTCTGAAATACAATAATACTCATATGATATACTGGATATGGATACTTCAAAGCATCTCAAATAGAATTTGGCTTCCAAACATAAGTCTTCTTCTCTTTGGATTTTCACACGTAGAAAAGAGCTCAATTATAAATATAGAATTAGCTACTTTGAAAGGTAGCATGTTAATGTTGGAGTAGGGAAATTCAAACACTGATAAATATGTGCTTATGCTAAAGTTGCTTAGGATGTTTTTGAAAAGACAGATGTTTGAGCAAGAAAGTTGGAAAGTTTTATAACATATACACATTCAGATTACATGTGAACACGTCATGCTCTATACGTGGGAGTGCTGAGGAACATGAAGCAGCACTTGTTTGCATTTAGCAAATGTTTTCAAAATTTTCTTTCCATGTTGTAAATAATTATACTTATTTATTATATTTATGCATAGCCCACATATCTCTCTACCCTTCAAAAACTAACTTAGATTGGCTCTTCAAATGCCTTCTGAATTGACTGATAGCAAAAATTTTGACTCAGTGTAGAGAACTCTTTCCATACGTTTATTGTGGTTGTTAAGTGCCATTGAGTCAGTTGCAACCCCATATAGTGTTTCAGAGAGTGGCTCGTGGGTTTGACCTGCCAACTTTACAGTTAGCAGTCCAGTCCTGATCCTACAGTGC
>NW_006408519.1:20163636-20169652 GCF_000296735.1 Chrysochloris asiatica | reverse complement strand
AATGGGCACAAATATGGATCTCTTCCAATCAGTAGGCCAGAGAGCTGTTTTCCAAATTTCTTGGCAGAGATGACTGAGTGCCTCCTGTGCCACCTCACTTTCATGAAAGATTTCAATTTTTATTCATCAATTCCTGGTGCCTTATTTGTTGTCAACTCCTTCAATGCACCTTGGACTTCCTCCTTCGGTATCATTGGCTCTTGATCATATGCTATCTCCTGAACTGGTTAAACATCAATCATTTCCTTTTGGTACAGTGACTCTGTGAATTCCTTCCATTTTCTTTTGATGCTTTCTGCATCATTCAATAATTTGCCCAAAGTATCCTTTAATAAAGAAAGTTGAGGCTTGAATTTTTTTCTTCAGTTCCCCCAGCTTGAGAAATGCTGAGCATGTTCTGATGGGTAAGAATAATAAAATGAGAATGCTTCCCCCTTGTATTTGTTCTTTGGATTCTCTCCCATTAGTTAGCAAATCTCAACCACCGGGACATGTGGAGGGCTCTTCCTTCAAATCTGAACCACTTCTGGATTCATATGCAGTCTTGATTTTCTCTAAGGAAAGTGATCTTTTTGTTGTCAGTTGAAAGAAATGTCTCTCTTGGAAGTGAAGAGTTAACAACAGCTCTAAGGAAAAGCAGTGTTAAAAAGAGATGAAAAGCTGTGGGCTTGAGATCAGCCACTAGAAATATCATTGAGATTCATGAATGTAAGAGAAACACTTGCTATGCCAAGGAAAAATTTTAAATTGTTGTCGAGTTCAGACAAACTATTAGTGCATGTGTAATGTGAAAGCACAGAACTCCTGGTAAGAATTAGCCTTAGGCAATATTTCATTTTAAAACAGAGAATACTTTATATTATGATTCTACAAATGACTGTTGTCTAAATATTTTCATTAATTGCAGAATATTTCATGATAATAAGGATCATCGAGTGTTGAAAATGTAGTGATTCATTTGACATTGAAATAAAAGAAGTGCATTCACTGAAAACATGAAAATTAAGGCGACTCTGAGTTTGAATTACATCCACACCTTGAAAATCAGCTAAAAACCAAGGTCCTCTGTAAGCAAGAAGTTTTTCTGAATATTTTTCACCATAATTGTAAGGAAATCAGCATTTTAATTTTCTCTCTTGTTCAGCAGTGGCTATCCCTAGTGCCTTTGAGAATTTTGCATGTAACAGACAACCAACACATATCACTTGAAGGAAGAAATGTTTCTTGACTAGTCATCAAATGTAAGTCTTTAAGCTAAGCCTTGAAGTAGATAAAGAGGAGGAATACAAGAGTTTATCTACCCAACTAAAATGCATCGTGCTCTAAGCAACAATTTCCATTGTTGGGGATGCAGGATTCTGAACCAAACTGGGAATGGACCTGATTTCATGAAGCTTACACTTTAATTGTGTGAGACAGATAAAAATGTAGCCAGGAATTCAAAGAGCATGAAGAAACCAAACCAAGCTCATGTTAAATTGTCTCTTGAGCTTTAGAAGAAATAAAGAGAGTGAAGTGATAAACAGAAGGGACAGGAGTAGGGGATTTGCTACTATACATGGTCTGGTGAGGGAACACAAGGGGAATCCTTTGTAATAAGAAGAAAGCTATTTGAAGCATTACTGGGGAAAATGCTCACTGTGAAAGGAAAGTGCTCTGTGGGTCTGAGGAACAAAATGAGCCTACCATGACTAGAGGACATGTTGTTGTTATTATGTGCCGTGGAGTCAGTTCCGACTCATAGCGACCCAGCATAGGGTTTCCAAGGCTGTAAATCTTTACCAGAGCAGAAAGCCTCATCTTTCTCCTGTGGAACAGCTGGTAGTTTTGTACTGCTGACCTTGCAGCTCGTTACAGCCCAATTCGTAACTACTACGCTATGGAACCAGGAATCTGAGGGAGTCAGGAACCAGAATATCAGAACCTTGTATTCCTGGGGTGGCACTGTGGACTAAGTACTAGACTGCTAACCACAAGGCTGGTGGTTCAAACATGGCTTCAGATACCATATTGTTGTTGTTGTTAAGTATCATCAAGTTGATTCCAACCCATAGTGACCCTGTATAGAGTTTCCGAGGAGTGACTGGTGAGCTTGAACCACCTTCCTACCTTGCAGTTCAAACTGGTTTTGCAGTACAACGCATTAACCTACAGCACCACACTAGGACTCAGAAAGCCTATACAGGATCACTAAGGGTCAGAACGGACAAGACAGGACTTAACAGCAACAACATAGTCCAAGGGAAAATTTTTGCATTTTATGTTTAGTCCAATTGGAATCTGTTAGAGAGCTTTTAGGAAAGGAAGATATATAATTTTATTTATAATTTCAAAAGATCATCTGACTGCCATGTTGAGAAAGGTTTGAAATGGAAGGTGATGTCCCAGAGGCCCTACCAAAGTAGAGATGATGGCTTGGACTGTATGATGGTACAGGAGGATTCTAGACACATTTGAGAGTTAAAACCAATATCCAGTAGATGGATTGGATGTGGGGTGGGAGGGAAATTGAGTCATCAAGAATGTCTTTCATGATTTGGGCTTGTAGTTCTGTGTGGATGAGGACTTATTTTATGAGATAGAAAGCCTGAGAGAAACTGCTGTTGTTACAGAAAAGCAAGAAATAGAAGATTAAATGAACTTTTCAGTTTAGTAAAGCACACAGACACACACACACTATGCAGAGAATACTGAAGAACAAGTGATTAGTGATAACAGGGTAAGTTATTTCACGTGTTGTAAGTATCAGAAAAGATAATTATTTAAATAGTAAAGTAATTAATCATTTCCCCCTGCTCAAAATCTGGGTAGGCATATTTAACATAACCACTCAATAATATCAGGAGGAAAGTAGAAGTCTGATTCTCATTGTGTTTTTTTCTTTTAATCAGATATTTCCCTCTAAAAGTCCCCCAACTAACACTTTATACTGGCACATCTAATTAACATGAAGGCCACATGCCAAACTCTAGGTCAGTCACTAAAAAAAGGGAAACCAGAATGGAAATAGCCAGATTGATAAAGATCATTTTTTATTCAGTGTTTGAGTCTGGGGTCATTGTTGTCTGAAAGAATAAGAATTCTACAAGCAAAACAGAATAGCTATTTGCAACACTGGGCCTGAAATAATTAAAAACCAAGTTGTTATATTTGTTAACTCACTGTTTCAGGTTAAATACCATGCTTGGCACATAGTAGGTTTTCTATAAATACCTGGAGTCCTGGTGTGGTGCTGTAGGTTAAGCATTGGATTCATAACCACAAGTTCAGTGGTTCAAACCCAACAGCCACTATTTGGAAACCCTATATAGAGTTGCTATGAGTCAGGACTCAATCGACAGCACTTAACAACAACAACAACATGAAGAGGATAATCAATAGGTAGACAGATAGGTAGAGTCAGAGATGTATGAGGGGACTTCAAGAAATTAATGCACCCCCTCCCCCGCCGCAAAAAAACAAAACAGAGGGAATGGAAACGAATACTGTTGAAAAAAACCCAGAGGGAATGGAAACGAATACTGTTGAATGATGACGTATAGAGGAGATTGTAATCATTGCAATGAAATGATGAGTGTAAAACCAATGTTCTCCCATGTAAAGTATCACTCAATTCATAATAAGAACTTAAAAACACTCACACAGAAATTAGTGTCAAAATAGAATGAAAAGATAATGAATAATGGATGTTTTCCAGAAATTGTCTGAAGTCTCTCATATTTGTTGAATTAATCATAATTTATACACGAAGACACAGCAGAGGCTAAGAGAAATGCAGTAATTTGTCCAAGAAACAAATGTTAGAGCAAAATTTGAGTTCAATATACGCTCAAATGCCTGAAGTATATTTATTTTCAATAAAGGTCTAGTGAAACAACTTTAAAATGAGACTAAATTCAAGGTTTGAGAGTGGGAAAGAACGTACTTGGGATGACAAAATATTATTAACAAAGTCACATACATTTTTTTCTAATTTTTATATCTTTTTAAAAAAATTATCTAGAGAGGAATGTTATTGCTGATGTCAGAAGGAACTTTGCTTTATTGCCTATGCAATAAATGTGTGCTTTATAACAAACTATGACATTGATGAGAATGATTATTTCAGAACAGTTGAGGATGAAATAGAAGAATTATACCAGCTTTTACAATCTGAAATTGATCAAACATGCAATCCAGATATATTGGTCATTATTCGTAATTGGAATGCAAAGGGTGGGAAAAAAGAGGAAGGATCAGTAGTTGGAAAATATGGCCTTGGTGATAGAAACGATGCTGGAGATCACATAATAGAATTCTGAAAAAGAAATGATTTGTTCATTTCAAATACTTTCTTTAAACAGCATAAGAGACGACTATATACATGGACCTCACCAGATGGAATACATAGAAATCAAATTGACTACATCTGCAGAAAGAGAAGATGGAAAAGCTCCATATCATCAGACCATCAATTGCTCTTATGCAAATTCAAACTGAAGCTAAAGAAAATGAAAACAAGTCCACAGGATATATGACCTTGAATATATCCCACCTGAATTTAGAGATCATCTGAAGAACAGATTTGATACATTAAACACTAAAGACCGAAGACCAGAAGAGTTGTGGGATGACATCAAGAACATCATATAGGAAGAAAGCAAAAAGTCATGCGGCGACCCTCTGCACCCTGTGAACGTGGCACTGCAAGTGATGTGGAACATGTGGGTCATGACCTATAGCTTGCCCCGGCTCCTGGATTTGCCGGGGGCGGGACCTGGCGCTGTGCGGATGCTGCGCACACACCGGCAGTGCTTTGTTTTCCATGCATAAGTTCACAGACAAACGTGAGTGAGGAAAAACAGATGATGGTGTTGGAACAGTGCGAATCAGCAATTTTGCCCAGGAAGCTTTGGGAGATGTTGTTTACTGCAGTCTTCCTGAAGTTGGAACAAAACTGAATAAACAGATGAGTTTGGCGCTTTGGAAAGTGTGAAAGCTACTAGTGAACTCTACTCTCCTTCATCAGGAGAGGTAACAGAAATCAATGAGATCTTCTTACAGAAACTCCAGGACTCGTTAACAAATCCTGTTATGAAGATGGTTGGCTGATCAAGATGCCACTGAGCAATCCATCAGAACTTGATGAACTAATGAGTGAAGATGCATATGAAAAATACATAAAACTATTGAGGACTGAAAATGGAACCCCTGGATAAACTAGTATGAAACAACTTACTCCAGTAAAGTTGTCTTAAATTAGTAATGGATCAAATAAACTAGCTTTTAATAATACCAATGGAAAACAAGAACTACTTGCTACAACTATGCTATTGGAAGAATGTATTCCTTAACTTTCCAGTGACTTCAATTAATACAATATACATGTTTTTCACAACCCCTGTGATTTTTCGGTTAGGATCTACTCATAATAATTCAGAATTCATGAAATTATCTGTTGTAAGAATAGTTACAGAAATTAGGTATTTCAAGGGTGACATTGTTATCTCAAGTCTCACATATTTTGTAGCTATTGCTGATATTCATATCTGAATTTGGCTCACAGTACCCAATGATCTTTCCACTGGAAATGACCGAGAGTGATGGTTTTGTCTGTTGTATAGTTATCGGCAAAAGAACAATACTACTTTAATTTTGCGAGATACTTGCCTTTGCTGGTGATATTTTTATACAATGAGGCAACAGCCTTGCAGCAAAATAAGAAACAGTTTAGTAATAAAACTTTCAATTTCTTCATTACAAAAAAAAAAAAAGAGAAAGCCATTAAGAACACAAGAAAGAAGGAAAAGATCAAAATGGATGTCAGAAGAGACACTGAAAATTGCTCTCCAGCATAGAGATGCTAAAACAAATGGAAAAAATGAGGCGGTATAAGAACTGAACAGAAAATTTCAAAAGTCAGCTCAAGAAGTAAAGTCAAATATTACAACAAAATGTGCAAAGATCAGGAGTCAGAAAACCAAAAAGGAAGAACACGCTCAGCATTTCTCCAGCTGGGGGAACTGAAGAAAAAATT
>NW_006408519.1:20161044-20162726 GCF_000296735.1 Chrysochloris asiatica | reverse complement strand
TTCGAAACTACCAGCCGCTCCGTGGGAGAAAGATGAGGCGTTCTGCTCCCGTAAAGATTTACAGCCTCGGAAACCCTGTACAGGGTCGCTATGGGCCGGAACCGACTCGACGGCACTAAACAACAACAACAACAAAGAAAAATTAGAAGTCTTCCAAAAAGATAGATTAGCACAGTGGAGGCAACAAAGGGCTCAGGCTTAGCAAAGATTGTGAGGTTGGTGCTGTACCAGGCAGTTTTTCATTTGGTTGTGCATACGGTCATTATTAGTTGGTGCTGACTCGATGGCACCTAACAACAATAACAACAATTAACTTTCGCAGACCAATCAATGACCCTTCTCTACAAAGACCAAAACAACAAAGAGTTTTGTATTTTTCTTGATCCTTCAGAATTTCTTAACCTGTACTATAAATTCATCATTACTTCTTGCTCTACCTATTTTTTGAGCTGATCTCTGTCATCCTGTAGTTATTTCCTTCTCCTACCAAATTAGAATCTGTGGTCATTCCTGTCAATTAGTCTGTCACAGACAGACCTATTTTCCTCATTGACTGACCTTCTTTGGATCAGTTCCAAATGTGTTAATCCAAGTTCCTGTTTCATTGTTCCATGTGCCAGAGTCACTTAAAGTGCGTGAGCAAATCACAGAAACGTGATGTCCTGGTCCATTAGAAATGAACATTTCCTATCTCATTATACCTTTCAGTCTCCTCCAGCAATTTATTTTCTAGCATTTTTTTCATCAACTTTCTTGTTTCCTTAAGTAACTCTTCCAAATCTTTATTTCTCTCCAGTTCCCTTTTTAACTTCCATCTGCTTTCATTCTTACCAGATGACTACATTTTGGGGCAAAAAACCCTGAAAGAACTCCTTCAGTTTCCTTCCCATGTTTTTATCTTATTTTCATTAATCCTTCCTATTTGTTTTTCTTAGGGTTAAAAATGTCACTAGTACTTTCATATTGGTTGGAAGCAGGTGGGGAAGGGGGAACATTGAACTATCTGTGATGCCATCTTTCATATCAGTTCCTGCCTTATGGCTAGATGATTTATTCAAAATAAAAAATATACCTTAGTCACTCATAATATTAAACACACACACACACACTCCTCTTCAATACACCTCTGGCAACTATCAATGATTCAAACACATCTTTTCCTTCAGTGGACTTGAACAGAGGACTTGAAACATTGTCCTTTCCTGATCCACTAGGTCTTGGCAGCTGCTGCTCAAGATGTTATCATTTTTCTGTCAAAGTTGCTTTATAATTTTCTTATTTCCCAATCAAGTCACTTGTACTTTTAATTAATTAATTAAATCGTATTATTTTGATGCTGGAGATCATCCTTAGGACTTTTCACAAATATTTCTTCTTTTAGGCAAATGGTAATATTGCCTGTTACTGCCATTTGGGTACATTTGATAGTCATATTAAATATTGATGAGTAACTTGCATTAGGCAAGTCTGTTGAACAAAATCTCTTTAAAGACCAAAGATATCAGTTTGAAAACTAAGGTGTGCGTGACCCAAGCCATGGTATTTTTAGTAACTTCATTGTTGTTGTTGTTAAGTGCTGTCAAGTCGATTCTGACCCATAGCGACCCTGTATAGGGTTTCCAAGGAGTAACTGATGAGCTTGAACTGCCAACCTTGCAGTTCAAATGGCTTTGCAGTCTGGC